>NW_006296226.1:375931-385584 GCF_000327345.1 Myotis davidii | reverse complement strand
GGGAAAGTGCTTATTAGCCAAATAAATAGTGTGATGTGATGGAATAGTTATACCAGAAGACACTTTTCAAAGGATGCATTCATCTATAAGCAAACCCTTAACATCCATTTTTTGAAGTAGGCTCCCTACGACTGCATTAATACTTTTTACTTACTTTAGTTTAAGTACTTGTAACTTTTTGAAAGTAACATAATGGATTAAAAAATACTTAATCCACATTTTTCACCAATTCAAGCAGATTTTTTTCTTAATTATCCTGAATAGTTAACACTATTCTGAGCACGTAAATGGCATGGACTAAAGAAAAAAAATAATAACAGCAGTTTACCTTGGTTGAAAGTGCTTGCTATGTGCCGGGCATGGTTTTAAGCATGAATTCACTCATTTATGTGGATTTACTCCCTTAATTTTCATAGCAACTGTATGAAGTAGCTACAATTATTATTCCCATTTTAACAAATGAAGAAACTAAGCTACAGAGAGGTTAAGCGATTTGTCCCAGGATACCGTATGTTTTAGTAAGAAGCAAAGCTAGGACTCTGGCTGGAGTCTGCATTCTTATTACCACATTATTTCTGTTTAATATCTTTCTGATTTTACAGCATTCCACTTAGAAGCAGATGTAAACCTTGGGATCCCTGCATGTGGTCAGGGATATCCTACCTTAGTGTAGCAGCATAAAAAACACCTAACCTGCTTGGGAGACAAATGCCTCATCTCACTCTTCTATTGAGACAGGCAGGCAGGTTGAACATCTTTGTGATCTAGAAATTAGCTGGCATTTCATTCCAAGTCATCACCAGAGGATTGCTTCTGCAACTTGAGTTTTTTATGTGCTTTTATTCTAATATTTTACAGAACTCCTCTCAGGTGCATCTGTCTTATGAAATTTCACTCCGTTAGACCTAAACTCCGGTCCTAACTCTGCATCTGCAATATGTATGTATGTGTGTGTATTAGGGCAAATGACTACCAGGTGACAGCTTCTTCCTTGTGAAATGGATGTTCTCATACCTACTTTGCAGAGTTTTTGTGAAGAATAAATGAGATATCCTATCTAATAAAGAGGGAATATGCTAATTGACCCTCACACCATCGCAGAAGATGGCAGCACCCACAGCCAATAAGAAGGGAATATGCTAATTGACTGCCCCACCCTCAAAGATGGCATTCCCACAGCCACAAGATGGCAGTGCCCAGTCCCCTCAGCCCTGCTGGGGTGGTGGCCTTGTCACAGGCCTGCCTCTGGAGTTCCCCAGTCCCTTCAGCCCCCCAGCTGCCCAGGGCTGGCCCAAGGTGCAGGCAAGCCTCAGATGTCAGCTGCCCAGCCACCCAGGGCCGGCCCAAGGCACAGGCAAGCCTCAGATGTTGGCTGCCCAGCCGCTCAGGGCCTCCCGAGGCTCAGGTAACCAGGGCTGGCTGAGGCTTGCACTGCTGGCAGTGGCAGCAGCAGAGGTGTGATGAGGGCGTCGCTTTCCCCTGATTGCTGGGTCGCCTCCCACCCCTGAGGGCTACTGGACTGTGAGAGGGGGCAGGCTGGGCTGAGGGACCCACCCCCCTCCAGTGCATGAATTTTCATACACCGGGCCTCTAGTTCTGTATAAACTCCCCTGTAAAGACCTGACACATAAAATAAGTATTCTTGGAGTGGAGTTCTTTTTGTTTTCATTTGATAAATGCTATATATATTGTACTTAAAATTTTTGATACTGCTGGTTGAAGGACATGTTACTCCTTGTAATCTGAGTTTCTGTTTGAAGATTAAGAAAAATCACATTGAAAATAACTTCCAAGTAGTTCCTTAAGTTCAGTGGCCTCCCACGTGCCCAGAGTGGTGGGTGCATTCCAATGTGATGTGTAACTAGCGATTTCTCATGCTGTGCACACACATTCCAGGGTATCTTAAATTTCCCCATTATTGGGGTTAAGGATATGATTGTGTTTTAGACATAGCCACCATATCAAATGCACTTTCCACGAGGTGCCCAGTCTTTCCACGAACACATTGAGCATCTATTACATTCTTGCCTCCGTGTAATACACAGTGCTTAAGGTCTAGGCAAAACAGCTCCAATCACAATGTAAATAAGGTTACATTTAAAAAGTGCTCTGCAAACACAGAATAAATAAGGGCAGGGAAGGGAAGTCTAACCACAAACGCATGTATTTAAGAGAAGACCTGTACAAACGAACAGTTGAACAGTTGCATGAGCTGTGGGTGGACCTTACCATGTAACTCCTTGCTTTTTCAGACTGCCACGTATAGATGTTTTTTCTCCTCTGGACAACTGGGTTCACGATTAATTCTTTGTATCTTTTTACCTTTATGAATAGAAAAGAGTATTTTACGTCTATTGATATTTCTTTTTCCTTTTTCTAAAAACAAACTTACATTATTTTAAAGTAATACAGTCATGATGCTACAAATTAGAAAAAAGTAAAAAAAATACAAAAAAAGGTGAAAATTATTTGTAACCCATTATGTAGAAGTCATCTAACATTTGAAAGGACTGCCCTCCATTTCCCCCCATACACCTATATGCTACATGATAGGTGTTTTATACTGCTATTTATTTTTATTTTTATAATCTACTAGTATGTGGTGAACATTTTCCTGTGTTGTTAACAAAGGGAGAATGGGTATAACCACTTTGGAAAAAGACCTGGCAGTTACTTATTAAACTCACCCTATGACTCAGCAGTTCCATCCTAGGTATAATATCCAAGGGGAAATAAAGCATTTGCTCACAAAATTACTTGAACAAGTATGTTCACTGCAACTTTATTCAGAATAGTAAACAACTAGAAATAGGTCAAATATCCATCAATAGATGAATGGGTAAACTCTAACAATAAAAAAGAACAAACTAATGACATATACCAAAATATAGATGAATCTTACAATGCATTATGCTAAAAGAAAGAAAACAGTCTTTAGAAAACACATATTAATAATTTCATTTATATGAAGTTCTAGAATACACAATACTAATCTAAGATGGGAAAAAAAAGAACAAAGACTTCTCTGGGGGGTAAGCTGGGGTAAGGGCATAACTGAAAAGGGCATAAGGCCTTATGGAAAGGGCATAAGGACACTTTCTGGATGATTACACTATTTTATATCTTAATAAAGATTTGTGTCACATGAATATATGCATTTGTCAACGTTCATTGAATTATACACTTAAGACTTGTACATTTCACTGTATATAAATTTTACCTAAAAAAGAGAGAAAACACACACTGAATTTTAAGCTTCTGTTAAAACCAAGCATGGAGTCATATTTGAGAAGCATAATGCCTTTAGGTAGCATTGCTCCATGATTGACAATAGTCCTTCAAAACATGAACATTTCTTCAAAACAAAGGGTTAATGTACTTAATATATATAAAGAGCCCAATGAACTCACAAAAATAAACCATTGAAACTTCAATAGAGAAATGGGGAAAATAAATGAATTTAAAATTCTAAGAAAAAATATATATGTAGCCAGTAACCATGAAATAATGTTCAAACTTACTCATTGAGGACCTACTAGGTTTCTATGCACAACCTCAATTAATATAGATTATTAACAAACTTATAAAACATATTCGACTTCACTGGTACTCTAAAAATAAAAATTAAAATAATAACTTACTTTGTTTCTAACAAAATAATGAAGTTTAAAAAGCATAATAATGCTGGGCAAAGTGTGATTATTAAATAAGCATTCTCAAATAATCCCCATGGGATATAATTTGTTACAACTTTTTTTAAAAAAAATCCTCACTCAAGGATATTTTTCCATTGATTTTTAGAGAGTGGAAGAGAGAGGGAAAGACAAAGAGAAACATCAATGTGAGGGAAACACATTGATTAGTTGCCTCCTAAACATGCCCCTGACCAGGGCCCAGGCCGGGGAGGAGAATGCAACCAAGGTACCTGCCCTTGACTGGAATCAAACCTGGGACCCTTTGGTCTGCAGTCTGACACACTATCCACTGAGCCAAACCAGGTAGGGTTGTTACAACTTTTTTTTTTTGAAGTGTTTTTGCTACACAGATTAAGAGTTTAAAAGGAGAATATGCTCTTGGAATTAGTAATTCCATTCTGGGTCTTTTCTAGGAAATAGTCAGAAATGTACAAAAACGCAATTATTAAAAATGTTCATTTCAACATTATAACTGGAGTCCCGGTGCATGAAATTCTAAAAATGTTGATTTCAACATTATTTCTAACTAGGGTTGGGGGCCCCTCAGCCTGGCCTGCACCCTCTTGCAATTCAGGATCCCTCTCACAATCCAGGACCCCTGGCTCCTAACCACTCGTCTGCCTGCCTGCCTAATTGCCCCTAACAACTCGCCTGCCTTCCTGATCGCCCCAACCACTTGCCTGCCTGCCTGATTGCCCCTAACCACTTTGCCTGTCTGCCTGATCGCCCCTAACTGCTCGCTTGGCTGCCCGATTGGCCCCTTAACTGCTTCTGCCTTGGCCTTAACACTACTTAAACACATTCACATGGCTGCATTCAAATAAAACTTTATTTACAATAAAAAAAAGATGATTTAGTTCAGTTCTTTAGTTCTGTAAGGATATCTGGAATGATGTCCAGAAGGTCATTCGGCTGTCCAGTCTAATTAGCATATTACGCTTTTATGATTATAAATTGCAGAAAACGGAAAACAACCTGCATGTCTAACATAAAAGGCTGGTACATTATTTATTGGCGTGTACTTATATATTGGAGTGATGGGGCCCTGTCCATTTTCTTTCCTAGGACTCCTAGTTGTCATCCAATCACTGACCAGGGTATCTGAAGGGGGCAAAGAGAGGAGACATTTTCTTTTTCGTGTTCTGTCCTGGACAATAAGGAAACAATCAGGACCAGATTTACACATTGTCTTCTAAGGTTCTGTACATTTATGAAAGATAGAAATGCCTCCCAGGGAGAAAGGCCAATGGTTAGGCAAGCATTTTCCCAAAGTTTCCACGAGTCTCTCCTATGGGCCCTCTACTTTTCCTCTTTCCATCATCCTTTTCCTTGCCTCCTCTCCCATCCTTCTCCTACCAGGATCTCTGGGAATTGAATGAATCTTAGGACCTGGGAGAAGATGCCTGGGCTATGTCCACATGAGGCTAGCAGATGGGTTATTGCAAATGCTGTTAGGACCCCTTGAGAGAGGGGTGGTCATTCCTGAGAGAGAAAAGAGAACTGGCTGCAGTAGCATGCACAGGAGGCATCCATCCCCTGGGTGGTGGGAGCCCAAAACACATGGCAGGCGGTGAGAGGTAGGTGAGGTCACATTGTTAAAGACTTGAACTCATGACTCGTTGGATAATTAATAAATGCTGATTCTAAAATGACCTAAGTAATCAAAATGCTTACTGCAAAATCTACAAAACAATACCAAATGCCTAAAATGAAATGTTAAAAATCTAGATCTATTCTTCTAGGTTCCAAATCCCACTTCCAGAGAGAACCTTGATTGACAGTGTTTTTTATTTTCATGGATGCTTCCATATATTTTCCATGCATATTTAACACATACATGCGCATTTACATACACTTTTTTTACACAAATGGATTCAATGTTTATGTATAACTTTCATTTTCCATATATAATTTTATTTCAGACATAATTCCATATCAGCCTATATATTTTATTATTTTGAATGGCTGTGTGGTATTCCATAGATGGACCTCACTTTGACTAAAATGATGTTTAAGATTCTTCTCAACTTGAGAATTTCCACTGTCTTTCTTAGATTCTAAGTAAAGATGGTGGTAGGATAATGATCAGAACCATTTGAAATGCACTTCTGGTTTTAGTAATTCCCCTAGTTGAAGGGGAAGCTGCCCTTCTGGGTCTTTCATCTCCACAGAAGAACCATGCTGTTCAGCTTGACTGGAGTTCTCAGGGCTTGTCTGTTACGGGGGCTCTGGAGTTGAAGTTTGCAGCTAGATCTTGAAGCATCAACAGAGGTTCATCAGGTGGGAAAGCCTAACTCTATTCTGAGC
Source organism: Myotis davidii (assembly GCF_000327345.1). NCBI lineage: Eukaryota > Metazoa > Chordata > Mammalia > Chiroptera > Vespertilionidae > Myotis > Myotis davidii. The sequence goes on along the minus strand of NW_006296226.1, from coordinate 379,582 downwards.
AGAATGCTGCTGGACTGGAATCAGATGGGAGCGGCTGTTTTCTCATCTTAATCAGTCAATCAACAAACAATTTTTGAATACCTGCAGTACACTTGTTAGAAGCAGCATGAGAAACACGATTCCCATCTTTAAATAACTTGCACTCTAGTTAGAAAAACAAGATTTTGTGAAGCAGTTAGTAAGATCTACTAAACAGAATGTAAGTGTTGTTGAAATATGCCCTCCATCAAAATGCTGTAGGGACCACTAAGAAAAATGAGATGAGCATGGGTGGTAATAATCAGGGAGATCTCTCTCTGGGCAGGGTGAGATGTGAAGACCTAGAAGGATATAAGGGGGACTCCAATAAACAGGGTTCTCCAGACTATGCTGCAGCCCAAACCAGTTATGCAGACATAACCATGCAGCCAATTGATAGGAACATCTGATCCAATTGTTTGGTTAAATAACAGGAAAGGCCTTAATTTTCTGCCTGCATTCTCAGACACCAAAGCATCCTACCTTTCCTCTTGCTCGTGAGTCACAGATTCCTCCTGGCCAATAAAGAAAATAACAATTTTCTTATTGTCATGAAAATAAGTTGCAGGACTTTGATGTGGTTGATGTTCATGCCCTGCCTCTCCTATTTTCAGGCGTACTATCACTCTCATTACCGAGGTTGGTGGAGAACTTGGATTTGCTGTCCTGGGAGTTAGAAGGCCCAGTTTCCACCCCAGACTCACCATTTAATTTGTTTTATGATCTTGGGCAAGTTACTTCAGTCACTTAGAAGAACTAGTTTTGCAAAAATGAGAAATATCATCAATATATATAAAAGGCTAATATGCAAAGTGTCTCCTCAGGAGTTTGACCACAAGTTTGATCACTCACTAGGATGTGCGCTAACCACCAGGGGGCAGTGTGAAATGAAGGAACGCCCCAATCAGCGCTAATCGCTTGCCAGGCCTAGGGACACCACCCATGCACAGATTTTGTGCACCGGGCCTCTAGTTTAATTAGAATGCTGCATCTTGCTCTCACGCTCTCAAATAAATAGGGTTGAACTAGCTCAGGTGTTCTTATCCTAGGGAACTACGGATGAAGGTGAGGTCAGTCCTAAACTTCTCCAATTTTATGCAAAATTTGGTGTATTGTGTATATTTCTGGGGAGAGACTCCATAGTTTTATCATATTTCCAAATAATTCGTGACTTTCCCAAAGTCAATCACCTGTACATGATAGAAACTCTAAAGGCTTTTTAAGTTTGAAAGTGTTATCATTCTTTGATTCCCTATGTACTCTTTTGTAGTAAGACTCATAGTGTAAATATTTTACAGGGAGGATTGGCACATATTCCTTTAAATCACACTTCTTCACTTTAATGTAAGGCCAATTCTATATTATGGAGAAACACTTTTTACTAGGGAGCCCTAAGTCTTATAATTTTTGTTCTATTAAAGTTGGAGTTGTTTATACGCCAACAATATTTTTTATGGCATTATTAACACTATATTCCAAATGACTTTTTGGGGAAAACTCTGTTCCTTGCACCTGAGAGTTAGTATTCTTCAGGGTTTTCTAAGATTTAGCTATCCCTGTATGACGAGGTTAGGTATTCTCGGGGAAAATTTGTTTACTCTATTAAATTTACTTCCCTGAAAGAAACATCTTTTCTAGGTTATTTCCTCAGTGTTTGCCTTTTCAGTTGGCCACTATTAGGCTGTGCATTTGTCTATCCCAGAAGCCAGGGGAAGGCATTGTTCAATGTTTACCCACCTTCTCATATAAATATAGCCAATAAGATCCTATTTAAATTTTTGTTTTATTGTCTAAAGTTTTACATATGTCTTCCTTTTCCCCAATTGACCCCTCCTCCCCCAGCCATTCCCACCCGGGGCAAGCTCCCACTGCCCCAGTGTCTGTGTCCATTGGTTATGTTAATATGCATGCATACAAGTCCTTTGGTTGCTCTCTAACCCTCCCCCCACCCCCCGGCACCTCCCCTGGATCTATTTTTGTTCATCAAATTATGTTGTTCATTATATCCCACATATGAGTGAGATCATATGATATTTATCTTTCTCCCACTGGCTTATTTCACTTAGCATAGTGCTCTCCAGTTTCATCATGCCGTTGCAAATGGTAAAAGTTCCTTCTTTTTTATACTGGCGTAGTATTCCATTGTGTTTATGTACCACAGTTTTCTAATCCACTCATCTGCTGATGGGCACTTAGGCTGTTTCCAAATCTTAGCTATTGCAAATTGTGCTGCTATGAACATAGGGGTGCATATATCCTTTCTGATTGGTGTTTATGGTTTCTTGGGATATAGTCCTAGAAGTGGGATCATTGGGTCAAATGGGAGTTCCATTTTTTTTTTTTTTGAGGAAACTCCATACTGTCTTCCACAGGATCCTATTTAAATTTAATATGAAAAAAGCTTTTAAAAGATGAGTTTATATTCTATTAAAAATTGACATTTGCAATTTGTTTCCCTTTTTGCTTTTCCTGCAAAATTTGTTTGCATACATCTATATTTTCCTATATTTACTCCAATGTTATGATCTATATGTTTGTTTGGAATACATTTTCATTGAAGAAGGATGTACAAAAGAAGGTAAGAATCATTAGTAGTCTAAGCATTGGGAACAACATTTGTTAACTTTCTTGGCTTCCAGTGTTTTTATGCATAAGTACTCTTTTCATATTGTTGTCATCAAATAATACAGTCCATTATATAAACTCCCTTTTTATGTAAAACTATATTAAGAGCATTTTTCATTTCTATTAATTTTCTTTAAGAGCATGATTTTTGATGATGGTTTGCTTTTCTATAATAAAGATGCATCATTATTTAGACAATGCTAAGGTTGACATCTTTATATATGGACGTTTGCACTTTTAAAAAATTTACTTAGAATAAATATCCAGAAGTGGAGTTACTATCCTTATTTTAAAGATTTTTATTAATACTGAAAATGTGCTTTCCATAAATGATGCAGCAATTTACACTCCATACCAGCTGTGTTTGAGGGTGGCTGTTTCCTCACATCATTGTCAACAATGACCAGCATTTTTTTCATATAATATTATTTCACTTAATAGAAATATATATGCAATTGTTTGAATTTATTTTCTTTGATTTTTATATGATTTACTATTTTTTCTTTAAGTTTATTAACTTTTGGAGGTTTCTACATGTGAATTACCCATTCTTGTCCTCTGCCGATTTTTCTATGAGGCATCTGGCTTTTTTCTTATTGTTTTGCAAAAGTTCTTTATATATTAAGAATAATATCTCTTTGCTATCATCTATCTTGCAAATGTTTCTTCCATTTGTCAGTTACTTTTCCATTGCTATGAGGGGCAATAGTGTAACAGGGGTGGGCAAACTTTTTGACTCGAGGGCCACAATGGGTTCTTAAACTGGACCAGAGGGCCGGAACAAAAGCATGGATGGAGTGTTCGTGTGAACTAATATAAATTCAAAGTAAACATCATTACATAAAAGGGTACAGTCTTTTTTTTCAATAGTTTTATTCATTTCAAACGGGCCGGATCCGGCCCGTGGGCCGTAGTTTGCCCACGGCTGGTGTAGAAAGTACAAATAAGGACACTAGAGCTGGGCTCTCTGGGTTCATAGCACAACTCAGAAAGTACTCAACATCTTTG
>NW_006296226.1:369115-375695 GCF_000327345.1 Myotis davidii | reverse complement strand
ACATACACAATACTGGGAACAATGCCTGGAGTATTATGCACACTCAATTAATACTAACTAGTTTTATTAGAATTTATTTGCAAATATTTTCTTTTTTTTAAATATTTTATTGATTTTTTACAGAGAGGAAGGGAGAAGGATAGAGAGTTAGAAACATCGATGAAAGAGAAACATCAATCAGCTGCCTCCTGCACACCTCCTACTGGGGATATGCCGGCAACCAAGGTACATGCCCTTGACCGGAATCGACCCTGGGACCTTTCAGTCCGCAGGCCGCACTCTAGCCACTGAGCCAAACCAGTTAGGGCAATTTGCAAATATTTTCTTTTATATTGTGCCAACTTAGTAAGTGTCTTATATCCTTTTTGGGGGGAGGGAGTTGGGTGGGAGAATCAAAAGGAAGGAAAGAATGCCCGTGTCAATGCCATTAGCCTTTGTGTCAGCTTGGTAAAGAACAAATGACACTTCTCCAGTCCCAGGGTTGATTTATAAATAAAGTTGGGTGCAGAGAGAAAGGTAACTTGATATACTTGGAATGTGCTGGTCATCACACACATAGGTGACTGCATCTACTTAATTGTCTTGTTTTCAATGAGAGATGATGTTTCAGTGACCTTTTCCTATGAGGATCTCAGGATGTTCCACGTCTTTCATTAAGCCTCATCTTTTGCTTCCAGGAAACAATCCCCTCTTGCTTAAAGGGGAAGAAAATAACAGGGCTAGTGTGAGGCTCCTCCACGAAGGAACATAGAATACAGAAAATAGTTTTGCTTGAGATCGGCGACCCCACCAGCTGAAAATAATACGAATTATGTTCCAAATCTGGTTCCAAAATGAGAAGTGAAGAGCCTCCAATTTGAAAATAATCACACCCACTGAGGTGACTCTCTTTCATTTTAGTCAGTCAGTGAGCAATGTTCCTTTTCTTTCTGTTCTCAAAGTCTTGACGTCACTAAAAAAAATGACTCAATTACAGTTGTGCATAAGCAGCTGGGAAACAACCAACATCTTCCCCGTCTCCAACTGTATAAACAGAGACAGGGCGGGGGGCGGAGGGGGAACTTGTGGAGGTAAGAAAAAAATGAAACAAAAGTGAAGAGAGCAAGGGAATTTTAAAAAGTCTTAATCAATAAAGAAATTTTTTTAAAAAAGAAGCTCCCAGGGAAGAGATCAGGGTTTTTATTTTGTTTCTTTGTTCAGGATGGCACGTTGCATGCAGTCCAGAAACCTCTGGGTCCAGAAAGCAAGCCACGTGGGGAAAAGGATCACATACTTTATAAACACCTGTGCCCGGCCAACACACATTCCAGAGCTCATCGTGGGGAAACGTTGGCAGCTGCCTCTGGTCAGATGCCCCGGGATCTCGGGGGCCTCATCTAGAACTTTGGACCTAATGGGAAAAATGGAAACAGAATCCTGGCTGGCCAGCAAGCCCCAAACCCCCTCAATTTCCAAAGGCTGGCCTTTTGTGGTGGCTCTTGGCTCAGAAAGCACGGTTCACAAACATGAAATGTTCGAAGCGTCCTCTACACCCACAGCATTCTTTCTTTTATTTACTGTCTTGGGTGGGAGAATAGACTTTGTCTCCGAGTGTCCTTTTGCCAGGAAAGAAAAGCAGGTTTGGCCAGTAGAAAACCTGATCGTCCTTATTCCGCCTTTCATGTTACTCAGGAGATGAAGGGAAAGGTCAAGGTAGCCGTGTCGCTCAGCGGCATGGCCCTGTGACCGGCTGCACGCTATCTACGTGCTTCAAGGGGGAGAACTTCCTTCGCTCAGGATGAAAGCAGGTCACCCAGAGGTGAAAGGGGAATGAGATTCGCTGAGGAAAAGGAGAAGCCAGAGCTGGGTTAAACCCAGGCCCAGAGCCCTGGGCGCTGCTTCTGAAAAGCTGACCCGGAGGGGAAGGCATGGGTTCCTCCCTGACCTCTCTGTCCTCCTGCTCTCCCAGGCCTGGCCCTACTTTGCTCTTATTTTAACCAGTAAATGAAGTGCCCGCGGGAGCCAAGGAATCTGTGAAGGGATCCTGCGAGGGCAGCGGCAAAGAGCTTTCCTCTCTCTCCACACAAAGGCAGACCAGAGGGGAATGGTTTAAATTGCTTCCAGCAGGATTTAGGTTCGGCATGAGGAAAATCTCTCTCTGAGTGCGATGGGCCTCTGGAATGCATTACAGAGGGAGGCGAAGGAATCCACTTCTGAGATCTCCGAGGACGCCATGGAATGCTAATCTTTCCTTAATGGCTAATATTTTGGTGTAATCAGAGGCGGAGGCATGGATGAGCTTTTAAGTCCCTCTCACTCCTGAGATTTGAATATGAAATCTGGCAGTGGAATGAAATAGCAGTGACATCTGCAGGATCCGAACCCTGCCTCCCTGAGGTCACCTGAGGCCCTTTAGGTACCTGCACTCCACTGGGGATTAGATTTGGATCCTGAGTATATAGAAGTGCAGTGCATGGGGGTGGGGCAAGGGGGAATATTGGGGACAGAAGAATCACATTGAAAACGGCAGGAACAAAAAAGACAGGAAAGTGAGTTTGAGCCAAAATTTTTTAGGAAGTGCTGAAATTTGAGTGAGGGAAATGACAGTAATCTAACAAGTATTCCAAGGGGTAGGAACTACGCCAGAATGGAAAGCAGAGCCAAGGCTCCCAACCTGGGCAGAAGGAAGATGAAAAGGGAGAACAGTAAGAGCAGAACTTTTACTTATGGGACCCCTGAGAGGCATAGTCTCACTACAGTGTGTCAAAGGAGTGGAGGAGGTAGTGAATAAGTGAACAAGAAGAAAGCACTAAAAAATTTGTTATTAACCAAAGGGAACATCCATGAATTTATAAATGGACCTACGAATGGCTTCAAGGGTTCCTTTATAATAATAAGATTATATTGCTTTTAGGCCTGTTCATTTCCTTGGGGGAGGGGGGTGCTGGGCTTGGGGTAAACTTGTATTTGCTTTTGAAGTTGCTTCCTTAGGTAAATGAGAGCCACATGTGTGAAGGTCATGGGCTGGCACTCAGCAAAGACTGTCTGGATGGTCTGATTGGCAAGGTCATCATTAGGAAGTAGATAACTGGGGGAGTTGTTGAGGCCACTTGAAGATCCACAGTGTAGTATTAAGATATACTCATTAGTGCATCTTCATGGTGACAATATTTGCCTGTGCAGAGAGTCACACCTTTTTTTTCCTTTACTTCTTTTCTCTAGAGCAACTTTGTCACATAAGCGTGTTCATTTCTATTGGTTAGTTCGGTAGAAACAACTTATCTGTTGAGGTGCCAGGGTATGGACTAGTTTGTGAGTCTTTGAGCTAGCATGCACAGGGAGCTGATTAGCCTTCCTTTCCCTTGTACTTCATAGTGACATCAATTCAACATTGTCCTCTGGACCGTGAACTAGGCGGTGGAACAGGGAGTCAAAGACAAATAAGATGAGGCTCCTGCTGTCAAGGCAATCGGCTCAGGAAGAGCCATCAGCCTGCCTCAGGCTTCTGTGTCATGAAACCCGTACGGAGAGGAGGGAAGGGATGGAGCTACTGCTGATGAGCATATGACTCCCGGCATCACCTTTTGGTTGATTTAATGAGAGAATGTAATCAATGAAGGTTAGTAGAAGTCATAACCCTTGGAGAAGATTGGTTAATACACAATACCATCTATTTTCTTTAATCACGGGATGCAATTTACCTGGAATACTCGAAACCTCTGAGTTCTCTAAGTTGAGGAACACAGACAACAAAACTACTTAGAAACCACAGCAGCCAAGGTGCTCTAATCCCCTAGGCAAACATTTAACACTTGGGTTTCCTTCCTTGGTGCCTCTCATCAAGATGGCTTTAAGGCAAGAGGTTCTAAGATTTTTCTACTCCTTGGGAATGGGTGGAGTGACATGACTGTTGAATGGCAAGGATGATGTTAATGACCCAGGTCTGGGAGTTGTTAAGCTGGTGGTAATCATCTGAATCTTGTTATTGACATTTCTAGGAAGGAATCTTGGCCCTGATGACTTTGGCTGCAAAGAGTTGGTAAGATACACCCCCCTCTTCCCCCTCCCCATTTCCAGCTCCTCTGGGGAAGAGGAAAACCCCAGACACCCGCTTTCTGGTAACATAAGAAGCTTCCCATAACCATGTACTATAAATTATAATCAGCCCGACCCTTCTCTTTCTCTTCCTCTTTGTTTCGCTCCCTGAGCAATATTGGAAGAGTCTACACAATCTCATAAGGGACTTGGCTGGCAATCAGTTGAAGATACTATTCCTTTGGCAGCAGTTCCAAGTGACTAGACTAATGTACTCCTTTCTGCCTAGTTTCTACAAAATTGCATTATGGTTCTATGCAGCGGAGGGACGGAAAGAAGAAACCAAAGCATAGAGAAAGTAAAGCCACTTACCTGTTGTAAGTCACAGGTTTATACACACGTAGCAGAGTTGCTCTGTCCTCCAGGTGTCATCTCCTGGCAGTCAGTGAGGTCCAGGGGTTCTGGTTGACCAAGAGGCAGCTGGGCTGTGATGAATCTCCACGGAAGTCAACTCTTCTGGGAGGACTCATTTTCAGTATGGCGTGACTCCCTCGAACTGCGCCTTTGCTCTTGTAGAATCTGGCTGTGTTTGGGACTGGAGGATACGCTTTGCACAAGTATCTCTGGAAACAAAGAATAACGACCAGCTTGCCCAAGCGAACCAGAAAAAAAAGACTATTAAGTCCATTTTCCCGCCAACCTTAGAATCATAAGAAATGAACTTTCTTAATTCCAACACTAGCTACCCCTGTGATCTAGGGCAAATTGTAAGCTTCTCTGCCCCCCAATCCCTCATTTGTAAAAGAAAGAGGGGAGGCAAATGATCTCTGAGTTCCCCTATTGCACACTTAGAAAGAGTCTATGAAACCAAGGCTTAGTTTCTCTAAAGTGCATTATTAGTAGATGAAAATATTTTTCCTTGCCTCCTGAAAAACAAAGAAATACATACAGTCTTAACAAAACTTAATTGAGGATTCCAACCATTATCTTAAACTTTATTTCGTAGAAAGTGAAACAAATTCAGAATCAAATGTATTATCAGCATGAAATCAGTCAAGCTTTAGTCTGGCTTAGCTTAATAAACTGTGGTGAGATGGGGCAGCCTGGAAGAGTCCCTCTCTGAGGCTGGCCACATCCATCCAGGGCTACTGCAAGGAAGTTTAGTCCAGCAAAAAAGCAAGGCTCACAACATACGCATGTCTAGCTCTCATGGCCTTTTGAAAATTGCTCTGCCTGCCCCATGTACTGGATAGTTAATTTAGAGGCCATCTTTCACCCATGTCCACAGTTTTCGTTCTCAACCACTTACTCTCAATTGTTCATTGATACTATCTTGCTGTGAATACACCCGGCTACTAAACTTGGTGCTTATTCTTTTGTTTCTGTACTTGCTTTGCCCTTTGGACTTGATGGTGGATATACATAGAGTCCCGGCTGAACTTCCTTCCACAAGACTTCATTCACCCAGATACACTACTTTAGGCCTCCTTTATTGAACCTGGCCTTGACCTCTATTCCAGGGGCATGACATTCACCAGTTTTAGCTGGTTTTCCTGAGTAGCTCTTGAACATGGTAATAAATTATAGGTGAAATAGGAGCAAAGAGCTAGAGTCAAGGATCTAAGAAGATTTTAACAGGGTTTCTGGTGGATGAGCAGGGAACACAGAGCAAGTAATACAGTGGGGCCTTGACTTACGTTACGAGTTTAATTCGTTCCTTGATGGAGCTCGTAACTCAAATTACTTGTATGTCAATTTTCACCATTACAATGAATTGAATGCTGGGCTGATGTGGCGTTCACTGCGCCAACTAGCGGTGGGGTATCTGAAGCTGGCTCGTAACCTGAATTTTAGCTCGCAACTCAAAGCAAAAAATCGGCTGAGAGACGGCTCATATCTTGAAAACCTCGTTAGTCAGGACACTCGTAAGTCAAGGCCCCACTGTACTCCAAAGTCTAAGTGTATGGTGGGAATCAAGAATATCTACTGGACTAGCGTTCAGGGTTTGGGTTGTAGTTCCTGATGGCGGTGATGGTGAGGGTTCTAAGAAGATCAAGGTTCTAATGAATTCAGGGATCCTGCAGTCCTATTAGTAACACTGATTAGAAAACCTCAACACCTCAGTGTCTTTACCTACAGGACAATAATAGTTATGAACCCTACCAAGTGTGAGGCATTCTGCATGCAGTCTGCAGTGCCTGAAGACATGCACTCATGGCCCTGGGTCTGTGGCTTGGTATGGACTGGGGCTCTGCTGCTCCTACCTTTCCCCGAAGGTGGCAAGCCTAACTCATCTGGTCTAAATAAATGGTGTTTAACCAGGTCTTGGAAATTTCAATGTTTTCAGATGTTCTGGGCCAAGCCAATTACATGCAGTCAGTATTTCCTCTTGTGAAACAGCCAACAGAAGGGTTGCCATTGAGGGAAATGAGTTGAGCAGTAGGACAGCAGGGTGGCATGGGGAGAGAGGGAGGGATTCCGGTACACAGACAGGAATGAGGTAGGGGAAAGGGCACTTCCTGAGGATTTTGTAAGTACTTAGGAATGAATGCATGCACAAACCACT
>NW_006296226.1:352777-369080 GCF_000327345.1 Myotis davidii | reverse complement strand
AACTCAGGATGAAGAAGGAAGGCTGAAGAGAACTATACAAATTGACCTACCAGATCATGGGTAAACTATTGGCAGAGGTGACTCAACAGTGAGTCCTATAATGAATAGAGAAGACGTGTGAGGAGGCAGAGTTGTGTGCTGGATTGGGCTTTTCAGGGCAATGTTTTTCAGAGCCAGCCCATTTCTGGCAAAAGGTACTACTACTCTCTAGGCAAGTGTCTATTTGCTATGTTAATCTAACATAACATTAACTTCTGAAACAGTTGCATTTATTTTGCCAATTTTCCAAGCTCAAAACAGGATTGGAGTTAAAGTAACAGAGGCATTTTGGATGGTGAAACTCTACTTTAAAAATGCCCACATCTGTATAATTTTCCACTTTCTTCCTAAATTCCCATTCCTGGAAGGAGCCTGAGAAATCGAAACCTCTTGTTTATAGATGAGAAAACTTAGAGGATTTAGTCCAGGCCACATGGCTAGCGAGGGAAAAACCAGGATCAGCATTCAAACCTTCAGACTTCCAGAAAGTGCCTTTTTAACCCTATCCCAATTTTTAAATTCACAACTGGATATCACTTAAGGGTTTTGAGATATTGCTTAGCATCAGAGAGAAATCAGCCTTTTTCTTGCCCTGACCATGGCTTTGCCTCTAGGGGCAACAGCAAACATGTAGATTCATGGTCTTTTTTTCAGGAGATTTCAAAAAAGATGTGATATCCTGGCTGGTGTGGCTCAGTGGTTGAGCGTCAACCCATGAACCAGGAGACCATGGTTCAATTCCTGGTCAGGGCACATACCCAGGTTGTGGGCTCGATCTCCAGTAGGGGGCATGCAGGAGTCAGCCAATCAATGATTCTCTCTCATCATTGATGTTTCTATCTCTCTCTCCCTCTCGCTTCCTCTCTGAAATAAATAAAAACATTAACAAATATGTCTTGAAAAGATGTGATGAAACAGTTGGGAAGCTTTATAATAAGCTGATATTTTATTTCAGATCAACTATGTTTTTTGCTATGGTATTATATTTTATAATAAGCTTGGTAGTTGAAATGTTCACTCCACAGATCCTTGTGGGTGTCTATCACAGGCCAGCATCAGGAAGGACTAGAGGGAGGGTTGCGGCGGTGAGTAAGCAGCCTCGGTCCTTGCCCTTACGGAGCCTTCAGCCTAGTGAAGGACTTAGAAGGCTGTTTTTCAGTTTATGTCCCACTTCATCATTCCTATTCAAAGCCCCCATATCCCTTTCCGGCTCCATCATGACACTTTATTTTATAAAAGCACAATTCAGAGGCGTGAAACACACACGCTTGTCCCAAACGTAGCCCTAAGTCAAATAGTTCTTGGTGAAGCAGCTCTACTAACTCAGAAAACAAAGTGAGAGGAGGTTGAAAAGCCTTTCATGTCTGGAAAGTATGGAAACTGCCCCAAACAAAAAAGTGACTTGTTCCAGGCCTCCAATACCGGTAAAGTCAGGAAGGAAATCAGATTCCATAGCTCTCATGGTATTATGCCTTTACAAGAATGGGATCTTCTAAAAATTCAAAAGCATGGTAAAAATTCTAAAATGCTCCTAAAAACTTATTTCTTGGCACAATAGGAAAATCTACCGGCAGGACCACACCACTTGTCCCTAGCGAGTCTTTTTGTTTCCTGCTATCACGTGGGAAATTGCCCGGTACACGATAGGCATTCAGTATACTTGTTGAATGAACAAATGAATGAATGAGTGAATGGACACTGATATACCAGTAAGTTACTCACTTATACTCATCGCTCAGACATGTATGAAGCACAGTCTGGAAATTTACTTTGCTCATTATGCTGCTACGAGAGCTGTGTGTAGGATTTGTGAAAATTCTGTAAAATTCCGCAGGAAATGGACATGAAGCTATTTCTGTGTACTTCTCTCTCCACAGCTGAAACTCAAAACAGGTTTTTGACATGGTGTGTTGGGCTGGTTTCAAAAAATATTATAAGACCACCCTTCAGCTGATTTTTACCTTCTAAAGAGAGGACAGGAGGTGGGAGAAATACGGTTTCTTTCTAAACACTGGTTAGTTCGGTAGAAACGGAAGGACATTGGAAGGGAAATACGGAAAAAGGGAGAACGATGTTAAGTATGTTACTATTTACAAAGCACTTTCATATCCACTATCTCATTTGATGCTTAAAACAATTCTGTCGACACCATTACTGTTCCCCTTTCACAGATGAAGATACTGAGGCACAAGAGCATAAGCCTGTACTCAAAGCTAATTCTCCTGACGTTAGAGCTGGGGTTTTTCAAGCACCTCCCTCCACTGTGAACAGGGCAGTATCCCACCACCTGCCCGCATACCGGCTTCCATCCGTGGATCACATAGTGGGAGATTTTGTGGTGGATCTGTCTTAAAAATGATGGGTGCTGTACATTGGTGCACATTCCCTATTTTAGTTGACAGCATCACCTTGTGGATGAAAATACATCTGGTGTGTGTTTTTATTTGTAAATATATGTATACTCTGTCGATCAGGGATAATGAGCCAAGCTATTATGCTGTCAATCAGAATTATTTAGGGTTTGAGTTTATTTTTTTGTCATCAACCATTAAAGAGTGATCAAACAATCACATTTAACTGATGAGCGATCAGAATGAACGTTGGTTTGTTTCTGGTCATCTTGGCTAAAACTGACTGCAATTGTGTTTGCTTAATTAATACTTTTTTAAAAGCAGGAATTCGAGTTTATAGTGTTTGTGGCTTTGTGGTGAGAACTAAATGGGCAAAGTGAAATCATAGCAGAATCTCATTGTTTAAAACAAAAGGACGCTAGGACTTCGAGTCCAAAGCCTTTGAACCTCTACCATTTCAATTTTGGGTGGTTTGAAAGTCTCTTAGTCTCAGTTTCTGGATCTCTAACATACGTGGAATAATGTCAAGCTTATGAAATGGTCATCAAATCCCTGTAACATGGGTCCATATTTTTAATTTTGAAGAGAAAGAATCTAAGGGTGGACACAATTCCTGCCACTCAAGTCAACATTTGGACACATTTTAGCAAGAACCTTAGCTGACTGGAATTCTTTTGCTGCTACAGTTCTGGGTAGACAAACAAGTTCATAAAAATATTTTTGTTACCCACAGTGAAAAATGACAAATGCCTTACCCTCCCCCCGCCCCCCCCAATAAAAAGGTTTCTCCAATGAGAACATAAAACTAAAACCACAACTTCTGGACAACAAGGAAAGGGTAATTGATCCCAATTTGATAGATTGTTAACAATTATAAGAGATTACCATGAATTATTCAATTTAATCATTTGAAACTTGTTAATTTGAATGATTGTTTGATGGGGAATTTAGCAATCTGCATTCCATTACAGTTGAGGCCCTGATGAAATGTTTCCTCCAGAAATTTATTGGAAAAACTTTTTTTTCTCTTTTTTTCTTGTAAGAGAAAGCCTTCTTGGGCAATCCACGAACAGTCGGAATGGATTATAAATCATGTCTCATGTTCACAGAGTCTGAAAAAAGCCAGCCCACTCGATGCTACCACGCCAGCCTCTTTGCAGACTGCCAGCCTCCCTCACCACACACCCTCCCCCTCCCCGCCCCCCCCAGCCCAACCCTCACAACTGAAGGTCTTTAGGGCAAACTTTCAGTTTAAATTTCCCGGCTTTTTGTCAGTTGATGTCAAAGCCGTAGCCACCTTCCCCCACGGACTGTGTGGTGGCTTTGTTTTTTCTTCCCCTCCATTTGCTACTTGTCAGCCTCCGTGTCCTGTGTCGGCACACTTACAGTAGGCAGAATGCTGATGACAGATGGTGGGGGGGCTGGGAGCTGGGCTGCCCTGGCTCGGGGCCAAAGGATCTGCCTCAGCCCCCCCCCTCCCCCCAACCCCAGGCATGCGCAGCCCAGAGCTCCTCCTTGAAGCCTCTCCCTTTGGTTTGGTTCTCTGGGTGTGTTTGTGTGGGCCTGTCCCCACGTGGCATGTTTTGTTGTTGTTGTTGTGGTGGTGGTGGTGGTGGTGGTGGCTGTTTTTGTTGTTGTTGGGGCCAATGTCAACAGAGGCCTCGCTGGCTGGCTGCTGCTTACCATGCTTGGCAGTTTCCAGACTTCCAGACAGGAAACTCTCCCAGCTGTGAATTGGCCCATTTTTCTGGAGAGAGAAGAAAGAAAAGAGTTTTGTGGGATCTTTTGCTTTTCTCACACGAGCAGGGTCGCGTTGAATACAAACAGGGATATGTGTAAGGGAGATGAAGGGGTGGGCGAGGGGAGGGCGGGAGTGTTCCCCGGGAGCACAGGAGCCAGATGTGAGGCTGCCCTGAAGGTCCTCCTGGGGTTTTAGCAATTCAAACCCCTTTGACAGCCAAGAGAGATTCACTTTCATTCATTCCTTCAGCAGATAGTTGAGAGCTTGCTCTGTGACTGCTCGTTTGCTAGGGCATGAGGTATATCAGAAAACAAAATAAGCAAGGATCTACCTCATTGAACTCACAGTCGGGTAGGCAAAAATGCAAGTAGGCAAACACACATCATAATCACATAAGTGTCTTCCATGCGATTTAATAGGCTATCAAGAGAGACACTGATGATGCTGATGATAATTATTTACAACTTTTAATGAGTACTTCTGTGCCAAGCACTGTTCTCATTTAATTCTTATTACAACGCTATGAAGTAAATTCTATAAAAAATGGGCGTGGTGGTCAGGGAAGACTTCTCTAAGGAGATGAAATACGAGTTGAGATATGAAGGATGTAAAGGAGCTGGGGAGAAGGAACAATAAGTGCAAAGGCCCTGAGGTAGGGAAGAGCTTAAGTGTATTCAAGTTGCCGAGAAAGGCCTATAGGGTAGGATGTAGAAATAAGTGGGTGACAGGAATGGGAACTAGAGACTGGAATGAGGTGGGATAAACTTGGAGAAATAGGCAGGGCCCTGTTGAGGACTATGTCCTGGGGAGGGATATGAGACCAGAAAGCCATTGTTGGATTTAGAATTGGGAAGAGATGTGATTGGAATGACATTTTTTGAAAGATTTCTCCATCTGTATTGGGGAGGGAGAATGAAAGGGATTGGATCAGACAAGCATGGAAGTGGGAGTATAGGAGGTTATTACTGGCAAGAAAGGAGGATGACATGAATTAGCATGGGACTGTGGACATGGAGAAGTGGGAGGATTAGATATTTATGTTGGAGATGAAGACAAGACCTGAAGTGCCAATCAACTGAGTTGAAAAGGTGGCAAGACGAAATAGCCGGCACCCTGGTTCCTGATTCGGCTACTGGATGGTGGTGGATGTATCAGTCACTGAGATGGAAAGGATGGATGATGGACAGGGCTCCTCTTCTAGCACACTGAGCATGTGTGCACCCCTTTGTACACTAGAGAGGTGCTCAGAGAGGAAATCTGAGGCCCAGGGAAGACAGGAAATACCTTCCACTGAGAGCAAAAAAGAACCACTAGATAATAGGAAATTTACGCATATTTGTGAGGTGATGTTGTACCCTTTAGCTTCTGTCCTTTGTCATTATTTGATCTTCCCTATGGTGTTGTGATAGAATTATCATTACCTCAATTTTATAGATGGAGAAAATGAGACCTACTTTCCATGGTCATGTAGCTAGTAATACTTGTCATTGCTAGTACTAATCAAAAGTTTACTTTGTCTCAAGCACACTGTGCCATGTACTGTACACATGATCTGTCTTCTTAACCTTATAAGGTAGTTATTACCCTTACCCTGTTTTCAGAGGGGAAATTGAGGCATAGACAGTTTAAATAACTTGTTCAAGATTATAGAGCTACAAGTATATTCTTTATCACTATAAGTAACAGAACTGGGCTTCGTGTCCAGCCCCTTGTTTGTGTCTTAACCATCACGCTATGTGAAGTATGACTGAATGAGGACTCTGAATTTCATCTTTACTGTTTACCTCCTTACTATTCTGAAATGCCTCTTCAGTGCTACTTCTGATGATTTATGTGCCTGAGGGCATTTTCAGTTTTGCTTTAGGTAGCCAGATGCCCATTCTGCAAAAATTTTCCTCCAAAAACTATACAGCATCATGATGTGACATCTCAAACGAGACTATACCTTAAAGTGACCTAACTTTCAATCAAAAGTTAAAATGGAAAGAAAGAACCTATGAAATAATTTGGTCTATGTTTATCTTCTTATTGGAAATCATTGTTATCTTCTAAGTTTAAAATTAATGTATACATCATAGAATGCAATCTCTTATTTCCTTGATAGCCTTGGGCCAAGTAGGCAGGCAGGCATGTAAACATTATGTCAGTTTCATTTTTTCTGTCTCTTACAAGATGTCTCTGCATATAACAAAGATGAAAGAATTGGGCCACAGACAATCCCCACGAATACCCTGGCTAGATCCTGTAGGTGATCATCTTGGCAGCATCTTGAATGTCCTTCACATCGCATTTCTTCGTTGAGGGCAGGATAGGAGAGAGACTGTTTCAACTTCATTGGTTCATATGGATCTGATCGGGCTTTCTGACGCCTGGCGTGAGAGTGATGATGAGCACACATTCTGGCAGTCACTGCACAGCCTTCCAGAAGGCTGTTCTGTTCCCAAGTTAAACAACCACAGGCAATTTAAATATTTTTTAAATTTTAATCCTTTGCTAATGGTTAGTTGGATCAATGCTTGACATTGGCATCTCATACCCAGATGATGGTGAGCAGCTGCCCCACCTGGTTGGTTTTGAAGATGAAGTGAGATGATTTCTCCATTGTGGCCACCATCCAATGAGATAGCAAGGACGAGAGAGGCAACATGATTACCCCATATGTCTCAAAAGGCAGACTTCCCAGCATTAGTATATGTTCTACTCAAAACATGCTCCTCAGTTAGGCTTGGGAAATGTTGCATTTTACTCCTGCCATGTATAGGCATATTAAAAGCTCTGATAAGTCCTATAGTAAAGAAACTTGCTTAATTTTTCTTAGCATAGTATTTTACAAACTGTCTATTGCCATTAATGCTAGTGATTCCTTGTGCAACTAATGCCCTAGCCAGATAATTCTTTAGCCCATTAAAGGTGTTTTAAATCCCTCTTAAAAATAAAGCCTTAAGAGAAAAAAAATATTGTCTAGAGTAAGGTGTTTCCAGTCTTTTGACATGGGGCCTGAGTACTGGCGTAGACTATTAAAAATTCTGTAATTTTGTGCAAGCATAATTACATTCCTTGAGTTCCTTCATCTGTAGAATGAGAAAATGCATCTTTCCTGTGATTCGTTTATTCATTAGTGAATCCATGATTTGTGATTTCATTAGAGAGTTTATTTATTTAACAAATATTTACTGAACATCCTCCGCCTTTTTGTTTTATCCAGCCCTCAATAAATTGGACAATGCCCACCCACATTGGGGAGGGCAAATTGTTTTGCCAAGTTCAGTGATTTAAATGTTAATTTCATCCAGAAACACCTTCATAGACACACCCAGAAATAATGTTTAGCCAAATGTCTGGGCACCCTGTTATCTAGTGAAACTGACAGATAAAATTAACTATCCTACCAGCGCATCCAGAGATGAACTGTCTACTCACGAGAAGTCCCTGATCAGTCTTCTATACTTATCCCATCCTGGGCACCAGCTACTTGTCCCCTTTTTGGTATTACATAGCAAGAGGGATTCACTGGCAAGACTGGCCTGTCCTGGACCTCAGGTCAGCTATTGTCAGAACTTCCAAGCAGAGAGGAGTCACTCAAAGGCCTGGATAGATAACATACAATGTGCCAAAGTGAAGACCAGTGACTTATTAAGACTTCTGCTACAAGACTTTTTAAAAACACTATTCTGACTTCTATCCTTTGTAATATTTTTTAAAAAAATCCCTGGAGTTTTCAATCTTTGTTCTGTCATTTGAGAAAAGTATTTTACAAAATCAACACAGAGATATTTTCCTTTGAAGAGGAAGATGTTACTGAGGGGAAAGAGGGGAGAAGAAGATGGCTGGGTCACTTGTGCCCTGTGCTCATAACTGGGCCCCAGGTGGCGAAGACCTTGGAGCCCTCACCTCCCCCTTCCTTCCTGCAGCCTCCAGCCCTGAAAAGGAGCCCTGCATCCTGAGAGAAGCCGCCCTCGTGGAAATCACTGAATTAGCCACACAGTTATTGCCAGGCCTGGGTAGCTGGATGGAGAGCTTATCGACCATCTTGCTTTTGTCTATGGGACACCGACTCCTGGCTTCTATTTCCAGTAAATGCACCAACACTTCCTAACTTTGCCTTGGCTGGAGCTTCTGGCTCACAGACACAGGGCCAGTGTTGGAGTGGGTGCAAGAATTAAAAATAAAAACATAAACAAACCCACTTCATCTGGGTGATCACTCAAAGGGTGGGCGGGCAGACTGAAACAGCTGAACATAAATGGTTATTAGGCGGGGAAAGGAAAGACTAGCAACTTTTGGCTTTTTGTTGTATAGGGTTTTTCAAACTCAGCACAGTTTACATTTAGGCATAACTCATTGTGTGTAGGTGCTTTCCTGTGTATTGTACAATATTTAGCAGCATCTCTGTCCTCTTCCCTGTCCTCTCCTAGCCAGTAGCAATTATTTCCAGACATTGTCAAATGACACCAAGGGACAGAGCCAAACCTGTCCCCACTTGAGAAGCACAGCTCTATAAGCAAGAATTCTTAAAAATTGGGGGGCAATGAACGCCTTTGGCCATGTGGAGAAAAAAAAAATCTGTTTTTAACTGTAAGAAGTAAAATACATCGGATAACAAAGGAAATCATTTATATTGGACTTATCAAAATATTTTTAAAGACAAGTTTGTGCCATAGTAATTTATGTGGTTCCATAAATCACCACATTTTTAGTGCTGAGTCAACCTATTTATCTCTTAACATTATACTCTTTGGGTGAAGGAATTGTGGAGATAAATTTTTATCCAATTTGCTTATTTATTGTGTAATTCTAATACACTTGCTCATAAATCACACACATGCACACGAGCCCCTTATTGGGTCTGGTGGCTCCTGTGCGATAGGGAAGTCCAGTCCAGGGGCGTCCTCTAGAAGGTCCCTCAGAGCCTTAACCAGGTTTCTATTGACAGCAGCAAGGCTCCTGAAGGATTTATTGCCAGGTGATGTTACCTCCCTACTGAAGTCAAGTGTCTGATAAATTATTTGGGCCTATGAGCATATAGTAATGGAAACTATGGCACAGGAACTGTGTAATGGAAACCATGGAGAGGGCAAGAATGGCTGAGCCGAAGAGGGAAATCAAGGCAGGCTTTCATCCTAGGGTTTTCTTTTGAAACCTAGCTTTTTCTCAGAAGGGGAAGCCCAGATCAGTTGTGGAGCAAAGTGAGCCTTTTCTTTCTTGTTTGGAAGAAAATAAATGGGCTTGATTATGGGCAGGGGCTCCACAGTTGCTCCAGTGTGTGAGGTGTACATACATGCAGACTAAGGGGCTCGAAAGCAGAGGTTGGCGGGCTTGAGTGCTTCCTGTGTGATGGTGGTCAAGGCCCTGCACTATTCAGAGCTGCAATTATTTCTTCTGCAAAATATGGTTGTTAAACTAGCTGCATGGTAGCAGCTTCAAGGCCTACAGAGGGATTGTATATATGTGAAGTATGAGTCAAAAGGGAGTAGTGGGGACTAAAGGGTATACTTCTCATTGAAAGGGGTACCACTATTCATTCCCGGCCATTATCATCACACTAGAATGTAGGTCTGAAGTGGCCAAATCTTTCAGACATTTTTTAAAATCCGAAATTTCAGTTGTAAACATTGACAACTCTTTCAAAATCTTAAAGACATAGTGCAGGCTGGATTTTACCTTAAGATGGCCATGGATGGTCTCTAAATTGTTGCAGTATTAACAATTCAGTGAATACAAGTAGGTATGAGTATTGCCTATGAAATTATTCTTTAAATTTCTCTTTTACAGTGCTTTACAGTTTGCAGGCCAGTTCCCTGCTTTTATTTGAGTCTCATGTAAACCCTGTGTGCTCTGTTATCCCTGTTTTACAGAGGAGAACTCAAGTTCAGTGGTGTTAAGTACCTAGTCCATAGTTACAGAGCAAGAAAATGGGAGAACCTAGATTCATTCTCCCCAGAACGTTTGCTAAACATACTTCCTTGTCCCCTAATGCAAGGCCTTAGTTACCCTACTTAGCATCTCTGGAGGTCAAATGAAGGAAGCCACTTCAACCACTGATCTGTGCAAGTCTGTCCTGGGAATGAGGAAGGGTAATGAGATGTTCACTCTTGAAGAAGGAACATCTAAATGTCCACTCTTGTACCAGGTTGACTGTCAGGTCAATGTTTCTTCTAAAATTTCAGGTATTTGCTCAGTCACTCTGAAGAAGAAATATAACTGGAGGAAGGATCCTTAAACTCTAGTCACGACTCAACTATGTGACTTTCAGCTGGCTGTGTGACTTCAGACAAAAATTCCTTGCACTGTCCCTGAACTTCAGGTTCCTCATCTGTAGAACAGGACTCATGATAGGTAAGTGGCAGAGCTGGGAGCCAGATCAGTACCCCATTCCATTCCATCAAAAACCACCAATTTATTCTTCAGAGATCACAGACAACTGGGGGAAGCAGACTGCAGGGTGATATGTGTTACTAATCAGGGAAGCCTGGAGAGATACAGAAAGAAGACACAGAGCAAGGCATCCTGGGTACTTAGTACTTACAAATAGTTTCTATTGATGGTTCCATAACTGGTTTCTATTGAGTAAGTGTAACATGGACACTGACTCTATTTGTGTTATCTTAATACCATCCAGAAAGGATTAAAAATTGTGAATATAAAGGGATATACTACAGAAAGGAGTCTTCCTCTCATCCTCATCCCAAATTATACTTTCCAAAAGGGTCCTTATAATAGGTTCTTGTGTGCCTTCTCAGCATTTTCTACTTGTACAAAAGCACATATGAATGTGGTGTATATTTCTATTTATATCTGAACCTATATATTCCTCATATTTTGCTAATGTGAGCACACTACACACATCCTTTTTCACTTGCTCTTATTAGTTAAAATTTTAGTTTCAAAATTTCCACATCAGTGCATGTAGATCTATCTCATTCTTTATAATAGCTGTATAATATTCCATCATTGCATTATGTACCTGTCTTAGTCAGTTGCAGCCACTTTAACAAATGACCATAGACTTGGTGGCTTAGACAACACCTAGACAAGTCCAAGATTAAGGAGCCAGCACAGTCGGGCTCTTGGAAAAGGCCCTCTCTCTCATTTAAAAAGGGCTGTCTTCTCCTTGCATCCTCACATGATGAAAGCAGAGGGAGAGAAGTAAGCTCTCTTGTATCTCTTCTTATAAGGGCATTACTCCCATTCATCAGTGTTGGACCCACTCCAAAGGCCCCACCTCCTAATACCATCACATTGGAGGTTCTTTCTCATCATGCATCAAACATTCATTACATAAAATTTTCTACTAATTTCTAATTGATGAACATTTAGTATATGCCTATTCTTTTGCTATTTTGAAATGTTTCAATATAACTCTGTATTATCTCTTGAGTACAAGTTCATTATAAAATAAATGCCTGCTATTGCTTCATTACAGATTTTGAACATTGATCTTGCTCTTTGAAGAGGCTGCACTATTAATACTTTAAGGAAAATATCTATACGTTTTAACCAACA
Source organism: Myotis davidii (assembly GCF_000327345.1). Classification (NCBI taxonomy): domain Eukaryota; kingdom Metazoa; phylum Chordata; class Mammalia; order Chiroptera; family Vespertilionidae; genus Myotis; species Myotis davidii. The sequence goes on along the minus strand of NW_006296226.1, from coordinate 357,446 downwards.
TCGTATAACATATAACTTCTTTATTTTTGCCCACTGAAAGGTGAAAACGTCCTGTTTGAATTTACTTGCTTTCAATGAAGTTGAACATCTTTTAAAATTCTTATTAACCATTTGTGTATCCTGTGTGGAAGCCTGTTCATGAACTTTATTCATTTTTCTATAGGGTTGTTAATATTTTCTTATTGAATTATAAGTACTCTTTATGCTGTAACTGGTTTGACTCAGTGGATAGAGCGTCGGCTTGCAGACTGAAGGGTCCCAGGTTCGATTCCAGTCAAGGGCATGTACCCTGGTTGTGGGCACATCCCCAGTAGGGGGTGTGCAGGAGGCAGCTGATCGATGTTTCTCTCTCATCGATGTTTCTAACTCTCTATCCCTCTTCCTTCCTCTCTGTAAAAAAATCAATAAAATATATTTAAAAAACAAACAAAAAAACAAAAAGAACTCTTTATATATTAAGGAAACCAGACTACTTGCATGTCATATGTGTTATAAATTACCTTTGCAGCTTGTCATACTATCTTACAGACATGTGTGTGTGTTTTTTAAATCGGTTTATCAATGCTTTAAAAATCAAGGTGGTCTTCAAGATGACCCTGACTATGCAGCTCATGCCGCTGAAAGTTGGGTTTGCACAACTTTACCAAGATTTTGCTTGTAATCACAAAGGGATGGTGTAATACTTCTTGAACAGGACCTGGGTTATGACACTGTGAGTCATTTAAATTACTGGAAAAACTGACTGACCACTGGACATTATGGCACATTTCCCATAATTCTCTGAGATATTGAGGACATTCAAGAGGGCGTGTTTCTCATTTTTTTCTGTATCCATTCATTGTCCTGACTGATTTCAAGGCTTTGTCTCTGTGAGAAAAATTAAAGAAACCCCAGTGGTTCCCTAGGTTATTTCGAGTTCATGAAAAAAATAATGTTCAACTGAAACCAGGAGTTTTGGAAGAAAGATCCAGACTTCTTGAAGAGCTCAATATATTTGGTTTACAAGCCACACAGTGACATGCTTAAAGCACCCCAGCCAAAGAAGAGAGGATGTCCATTAATCAGGCAGAGACAATGATAGAAGAACTTGAGTTCAGCCTGAAGCAGTGGAGACAAAGGTCACATACAGACACTGAAGTAAGAGGGTTGCCATGTTCTTATTCTCATCCAGATTCGATAAGACAGGACACAGAACAGGCCCCTCGCTACACACACTGAGTAGGAACTGTTCATTCAAAAACCATTTGGCACTGGGCTGTCAGATTCCCTATCTGAAATAGCATCAGAGACACAGGGAAGGGAAAAACCATCTTTCTTCCAAGGTCACAACAACCGCTAAACAGAGTGTCCTGGCAATGTACACATGCCGTCAAGGCTTCCAGTGGACGGACCGAAAGACCATGTTTAGTTACGGGGGAATGGTGGTAGTGCACACACAGGTCTGTCCGGGGCTTTTGCCTCTAGCTGCCCATTACTCCTCGATGTTGCTATTTGTTTAGAGTAAAAAACAGAATGTAGTGAGTGGTACAGTTCTTGAGCCAGAGATCAAAATTCTGCACTAAGTGAGGTAGAGTGACCAACAGTTTCTGTTTTCTGGGACTGGCCTCATTGTAGTACAGGAAGTTCAATGTCCTGGGAAACCTCTCAATCCCAGGCAAAGTAGGACAACTGGTCACAGTAGGTCTTGGTCTTATCCAGTTGATTCATTCTCTACTCCTGTTATTCTGTTGAGAACTAAATAAAACAAAATGGCCTTAAACTTGAGAGGAAATTTGGGAACACATAAATAGGGTCACAGCTATTGGAGCGAGAAATGCTGGAACAGATGTGTAAGGCCATGCTTTCGGGGAGAGAAGAATTTCTTGAGGTCACTTATATTTTTCACTGACTCCATAACCCTACTCCTATCATTTTGGGAAAGTTAGGTCAACCCTAATGAAAATAATCTTTATTGCCATTTATTGAACGACTACTATGTACCAGGCACTGTGTCAAACTCTCTAATTTTATTTTCATGACAGAGTGAAGAAACAGATGTTATTAGATATAATTTAAAGGTGAGAAAACAGGTCTAAAGAGGTTATGTTGTGTTCATAGTTATCCAGGTAGCAAATGGTGAAGATGGGATTTGAATTCAGCTCTATGTGGTTATAAGGCCTATGTTCACATTCCTTCTACTCCCATCTTCCATTATCCACACATTGTTCTAAGCAATCATTTCTGCTGTCTCCCTGAGAGGAGGCTATCAGTACTTTTATGATGTGATTCCTGGAGACCAGGGAAATAGTAACATTAACAATGTGCGTTTGCATAACACATTTTACATTTCAAAACACTTTCCTTCTATTTTCCACTGTCATTGTCCCAAATATGCTGGGAAGTAGCTCATGTTGATCGTATCTCTATTTATAAGGGTTGGGAAAGAGAAGTGTGGGTGAGCAGTGTCCACTGCTGGCACACGCACAGGGGATTAATGGAAAAACGAGATTCACATTTACAACTCATGATCCTAACTCCTGAATACCCAGTCTATTCAGCAGGGATTAAGAGATTCTGTGACTTCCCTGGTTGATATCTAAGGCCTTCCAGATTGCTGCTGGAATTGGGCCACTTTCCTGTCTCCCCCACTCGACTGTAACCTTTGAGAAGACAGGTTCACATATGTCTTATTCATTTCTGTATCACCAGAACCTGACACATAGATTCTTAATAAATATTCGATGCATAAATGAATGTCCTTCACAAACCTTCTCCTTCATTCAGATGGTTACTATTCCCCATTTCTGTGCCATGTTTTTTTGTTTTGTTTTTTTGCCACCATGGCTTCTTTCACACTGTTTCCTCTTCCTCGAATGTATTTCTTTTGTTCGTTTCCACAAGGCCTAAGAGCTAATTTCCACCTGATCTTTAAGGTGTAGCTAATGACCATCTCCTCCAGGCAGCTGTCCTAGGCCTCCAGGCTGCAAATGTTCTTCCCTTAATACCCAGAGTCCACACCCTGGCACATCCTCCTACTGTTGTACTTACCTCTGTCTCTCTTTTATTATAGTGATTTGCAACTCGCATAAATCAAAAGGGAGTAGGGAGACTGTGGCTACTAGAGGGTAGCTACTGCATGTCCAAATGGCATGGCTACTCAATTGCTATGCTACAATATGGGTCTAATGTTTCCAGACTTTCCAGATTTAAAAAATAAATAAAACTTAAATCTGAGTTTTAAAGTTTGATAAGTCTTTCAAAGTTTTAAAGATACAGAATGGGCCAAATTTGATTTGCAGATCCAGTATCCCAGTATTAACCATTCAACGAATAGAGCAGATAGGCTTATTGTCTGCGAAATCATATTTTAGTTAACATCATATAGTGCTTTACAGATTGTAGTCACTTTTATGATTTCATATGAGTCCTATGAAAGCCCTGTAGGATACAGTTCACCTTATTTTACTGAGAAGGAAACTGAAACTCAGAATTGTTAGGTGACTTACCTAAAGTCACAGGGAAAAGTGTGGTAGAACCAGGACACATTCTCTAGTCTTGGCACTCCCAGCCTTTTTGCCAACCATATGCCTTATCCTTCTCTTTCTGAATGTTAAGGAGAGACACCTGTCTGATTCTTCAGTGTCATCCTCGCAGTGGCGCCTTATCTATATATATATACAAGGCTAATATGCTAAGTGTCTGACCACCCAACCAATCGCTATGACACACACTGACCAACAGAGGGCAAATGCTCAATGCAGGAGCTGCCAAGCTGCAGTGACTTGGCAGCAGTGGTTCTTGGGTGATGCACCCTGAAACCAGAGAAGAGGGAGCCCAATTCCTCGCAGGGCCGTGCAATTCCACCTTCGGCAGTGGGTTATGTTGTTGCCGGGGCACTGTTGCCCCAAATCTGGTTTACTGCACCTTGCATTTGCCCCAAATCTGGTTTACTGCACACTTGCATTTGCATTGCACACCCTGTATGACAGCAACTTTGCAGAGTGCCCTCTCACACTCTGGGACCCCTTGGGGGAGGTCAGAGAGCCAGTTTTGGCTGATCCTTGCAGGCCAGGCTGAGGGACCCCACCTGCTGGAGGGACCCCGCTCACTCTGCAGATGCCTTTCGAGCCACGCTGTCACCCCAGGTGCAGCGGGGGGGAGGGACCGAGGGATACCGGCTCCAGGGTGTCTCTGGCCCTTCTAACCCAGTCCCATCCCACTGGCCACCTTCTAACTAACTTTCTTTCAATGTGCATGGATCGTGCACTGGGTCACTAGTAAAGAATAAGTGCCTAATGCAAGTTTATTTGTACCAAAGAAGGAACAAAAATATATAGACTCTTAGAGGTAGAAAAAGAGCCAACACAAATGACAGTGCTGGGCCAAAGTAGGTTGACAGCTGTGAGTACACGAAGCACAGGTTATTCTTGTATTATTATTTATTAATTACTAGAGGCCTGGTGCACAAAAATTTGTGCACTCGGGGTGGGGGTGGGGTCCCTCAGCCCAGCCTGTGCCCTCTTGCAGTCTGGGACCCCTCAGGGGATGACCACCTGCTGGCTTAGGGCTGCTTCCGGGGATTGGGCCTAAGATGGCAATCAGACATCCCTCTGGCAGCCCAGCAGCCCAGCAGTCCACTTGCCAGTAGGGAGCAGACCTAAGCTGCAGTCGGCCATCCTTAGCGATGCTG
>NW_006296226.1:337213-352436 GCF_000327345.1 Myotis davidii | reverse complement strand
ACGGCTCCAGCTCTGAGGCCATGGCCGGCTGAAAGCAGGTATCTGGGGTTTGTTTAGCTTCTATAATTTCAACATTGTTGCATCCGGAGCTCAGAGCTGGGCTGTGGCAGGCGGGGAACCTTGGCTTCCTCCATCACTGGAGCAAGCAAACCTCCTGCTCGCTTCAGCTGTGTGGCTGCCGGCCGCCATCTTTGTTGGCAGTTAATTTGCATATTTCACTGATTAGCCAATGGGAAGCATAGCAGAGGTACGGTTAATTAACCTTTTTGTCTTTTATTAGATAGGATTGTACTATTTTCCATATGAACAACTGTAAGAAGGACTCCTTGGTACTTTCATCTGCATGATGCCAGGAGCTGTTACTTTCAGTGTGAATCCAAATGAAAAGCACTCTGCCCTCAGAGATGCTCTTGTATCCTAATGAGTGTCCACTGGTCCCCAAAGAGTTTCTTCTCTCCTCCCTGTGGGCCAGAAGGGCTTTGCTTTTTATATCTGTAGACTCTCCAAAGCAGCCCCAGATGCACTGGTCTCTTTTTATGATTCACAGATCCTGAGCCCCTAGCTTGTATGATAGGACCACCACCAAGCCCAGAGGCTCTGGAAAGCACCCAGAGTCCGTGCCTTAGGGCATCAGCCCACAACTCAGAAGGAGTCCCACGAGTGTCTGCAGGCTCTTCCAGTTATAAGGAGGCCTGAGACGTGGACTGGATGGTCCAAACATGACACCTCCACTTGGAGTCGGAAGAGGAGGGCTTCAGATGCATCATGAGGGCTTCTGGCTGTTCTTCATCAGTGAGGTAGCATTGCTATGTAACCTGTGTGTGCTCTGCCCGTATCCACTTGTGGTCAGCTCCATGGGATCCTCTCAGTGGGGTTCTAAAGGGATGTGTGTTATTATTTTTTCCAATTGATAGGTTGAAGGGAAAAAATATTAAAAACTATGGATTCAAGACAGTGTCAGGCCTTTGAGATTTGCCTCTCTGCTATTGTTATTTCAAAATTCAAATAAAAATCTGCAAAACCATTTTCTTCTACTAAAAAAGGTAGATATGGAGACAGTCACGGAACACTCCAAGGTGTTCATTCCGGCCAGGTGTTTGCTTTCAGCACAATGTTGTTTGACCTCAGATTTTTATTTTTGATTTTCCCCTCTAAACGCCAGATGATATTTAAGAGAAGGCTCATCCAATCAAGGCAAGAGAATAGCACTGACATGCTACTTGCTAGAGAAACCATAAAAAATTAGTAATTTATATACTCAGGCAATATAACAAATAATTTGCTACCTTAATGCATTTGGTATAGAAATGGTTTAGTGTGGTGGGTTTTCTTACTTATCACAAGGAATAGCTGTGTTATTTTGATAAAATATGTGGTGCCTTTGGTTTTCATTCCAAAAACAAACAACAAAACAAAACAGAGCAAAAACAGAACAACCCGAATGATGATACCCACAGAGTGAAATATTCCTCTCCAAAGGATGGCTTTCTCATTAGCTGGTGAAGAGCACCGATGCTCCCCACTTCCCTCTTCCATGACCCACACTGGATCTCACCCATCATTATCGAAGCAGATGGGTAAGATGGAGTTCACACGATCTTGTCCTGTCACTTCGTAGCAGTGTGATTTTGGTGCAATTTTGTTCCTTTCTTTGAGACTTTGTTTTTCTCACCAAATCATATGAGGCTCATAATACCTACTGTGCAGGTTGTGAGGACTAAAGAATATGTAATTCCTGCCCTCCTACCTAGCAGAGGGTAGACCCCATTGTTTAATTTTGGGTTCCCTCTCCCTTTCCTAGCTGCCACCTACGTTTCTTGTGCTTCCTTTTCCAGAGGCCTTCACGTTGTCCCACAGGGCTCCTCTGGACGGCCTCCCTTTGCTGACGGTGGCCACAGCCACCACAGAGGTCGTGTGGAGGGAAACGCTCCCTTCCAGAAGTCGTATGTGGGCTCTCTGGGTGAACTCTTACTTAGAGTGCTGCCGCAGATGTTTGCAGAAGCAATAAACACCAGGTACTTGCATCTTGTTCATGTCCAATAGGGGCAATGGTTAGATTTTTTAAATTAAAACATCACAAGAGATGTTGTCCAGTTTAGCTTAAAGACCCCTGGTGAGTCTGTTCTGTGAACAAAATAGATCTGAAAATGAACCAGCAGATGGTTATTTGGTTCTTTATATTCTAGATGGATTTTTCACTCATTTTCATTCAACAGATAGTTACTATATACAGCACCGGTTACATGTGAAGGAACAGTCTCCCTGAAGTTTTCAATTGCCTTTTGATTTTTCAGGTTGAACTTTTTTATTTTTTATTTAATAAAAAATATATTTTTTACATTCAATATTATTTTGTATTAGTTTCAGGTATACAGGTTATTGATTAGATAATCACATATTTACAAAGTGTTCCCTTATATTACCAGTACCTAACTGGCACCATATATAGTTATTACAATATTGTTGACTGTATTTCCTACGCTGTACTTTACATTACTGTGCCTATTCTGTAACTACTAATCTGTACTTCTCATTCCCTCTCCTTTTTTCACACAATCCCCCAACCCCCTCCCATCTGGCAACCACCAGTCCGCTCTCTGTGTCTATGAGACTGTTTCAGTTTTGTTTGTCCATTTATTTTGTTTTTAGATTCCAGATCTAAGTGAAATCATATGATATTTGCCGTTCTCTGACCAACTTATTTTATTTAGCACAATACCCTCTAGGTCCATCTATGCTGTTGCAAATGGTAAGATTTCATTCTTTTTTATGGCTGAGTAATATTCTGCTGTATATTTGTACCAGTTATTTTATCCACTCATCTAGTGATAGGTACTTGGGTTGCTCCCATAGCTTGGCTATTGTAAATAACATGGCAGTGAACATAGGGATGCATATATTCTTTCAAATTAGTGTTTGAATTTCTTCAGATATATATCCAAAAGTGGAATCTCTGGGTTATAGGCAGTTCCATTTTTAATTTTGTGAGTTAACTCCATATTGTTTTCCATAGTGGCTGCACCAATCTGCATTCCCACCAACAGTGCACAAGGGTTCCCTTTTTTCCACATCTTTGCCAACCCTTGTTTGTTAATTTATTAAAGATAGCCATTCTGACAGGTGTGAGATAATACCTCATTGTGGTTTTAATTTTGCATCTCTCTGATGATTAGTGATGTTGAGCATCTTTTCATATGTCTATTGATCATCTCAGTTTTCTTTTTAGACATATGATATTGCTGGATGATGGAGAACATAGACTGTGAAGTCAGGAAGACCTGTGTTCAAATGTTGACTTTGCTGCTCACATTCTGGGCAAGGTGCTGAACTTCTCTGAGCTTCAATTTACTTCTATGACAGATGGGGTAGAAATAGTACTTATCTGAAAGGGCTATTGTGAGGATTAAATGAGATAAACATGAGACATTTTCATTAGTAGTAACTTTATTGTGATTTCTTTTTATTTTATTCTTGTTTGCGATTGGCATTAGCATTCTCCTTTTTTGTTTGTCTTTTCTCTCTAAATTCGGATAAAATACACTGACATTTTCTCTTCCCAAATAAACCAATTTGCCTGGTTCCTGTATTCCAATGAAGTTCCAGATCATATCTTAAGAGGATGAACTTGCCCAAGACTATGAGGATATTTTTTGCTTTCAACCTTCTTGCCTACAAAGTAGAAACAGAGCTTTTGAGAATTTCCAGAAGGGTGAGGGAGGTTGGCTTGGCTCATAGCCTGTAATTGATGGAGATCTGATTACATTGTACTTCAGGACCCTGAGAGAACCCAGGAGGACATGGGTCGGGGGAGTATTTTTAGAAGTTACAAGGCCTTCTGGGCAAGATGGTGAGCTGCCTCTAGGGCTTCTTTAAGGGCAATCTATTGAGCTGGAGATTCTCATTCAAACTTTGAACTTTTATTGAGAACCATGTGGGAGATCCATGTAACTGCTAGGAACTGTAGATTCTGAAATGAGGGAGACATGGCCCTAACTTTAAGGAGACCACAGTCTAGTAAGGAAGAAGAGTGACTATAGAATTCTCCCTTGAGGATATTTTGCCAGCTCAGTCCTGGATAAAGACAAAGAAATAAGCTGAGAAGAAGAGGGCAGTTTCTGAAGCAAGAGTGCCATGCTCATATGCCTGTGACGGGGGGGAAGGGTGTGAGGAGAAAGAGAGAGAGAGAGAGACAGAGAGAGAGAGAGAGACACACAGAGAGAGGCAGACGGGGATAAAAAATGGGTCTATACAGACAGAAAAGGGTCAGGTTATGGGAAGGCTTTTTAAGCTAAATACAGGAGGTTGGACTGAGGACCCTGGAGAGCCACTGACGGATTTCAGCAGTGAATGACACAATCAGATAAGCATTTCAGAAAGCTCACTCTTCCTTGCACAGAATCAATTGGAACTGGACAAGCACTGAGGCCGGGAGAACTGATGGGAGGCTGACACAGTGATCCAGGCTAAGACATGCCACTGGCTTGAGCTAAAGTGACACATGAATTAAGAGACATTAACAGGCAGAATGAGTAAGTTTTATTGTATAAGGGTAGGGAGGGAGCTGGAAGAATCAATAATTACCCTCATGTTTTTGGCTTGAACAAAATGTGCTGATAGCATTCCATCAGTTAGAAAGTCAGGAAGCGGGGGAGGGAAGAGGATGAGTTCGAGTTTAGACTTGAGGTATCTGTAAGACAACTAAGTAGCCAGTAATACACATTTGGAGATCAGAGGAAGGAGCCAGGGCTGCTGCCATTAGCATCAGTAGTGGCTGAAACCAGGTAACTGTTGGAATGAATTCGGTTGTTGAAATGAAGTCTGAAACAACTGAATGAATAAAGAAAGGAAGGAAGTCATCCAGGGAGGGAAAAGAGAACAGGCATGGGATGGGCCTTGTTTGATTTCTCAATAATTATATCTATCACCTAGCGAGGGCTAATGGGGCTGGTTGTGTCAGGCTGAAGGTGGCAAAACGCTTTGGGAAGCCACAGACAGACATTATGCAATTCAAGGTTGGTAGACTTTCAAAGATGCTGCATTTTGCTTCCTTTGCAGCTGAGTTAAATTGTAGCATGTTGAGTCTCAGTGATCTTATAATCTGATAGTCAAACAACTAAAACTAGTTTTTAATTAATTTATCAATCATTACCTGAGGATATTTTTTCCACTGACTTAAAAAAATATTTGGTTTTGAAAGTATTACAGATGTCCCCTTTTTTCCCCATTGACCCCTTCTAGCCAGCACCTGCCCCACCTCCAGGCTTTCACCACACTATTGCCTGTGCCTATGGGTTACGCATATATGCATACACGTTCTTTGGTTAATTTCTTTCCACTCACCCCTGTCTTCCCTCTGAGATTGGAGGGAGTAGCAGGGAGGGAGGGAGGATTTGAGAGAGAAAAACTTCTATGTGAGAGAGACACATTGATTGGTTGCCTCCTGCACATGCCCCTTCGGGCAGGGATCAAACCTACAACCCAGGTATGTCCCCTTGACCAGGAATGGAATCCAAGACCCTCGGGTGCAGAGGCCAACACTCTAACCACTTAGTAACACCGGCCAGGACTTGTTTTATTTTTTAATGTTGATTTCCTGCCTCTGCAATGACATGGAGGCAAACATGGCCACAAAAAAGTGAAAACAACTTTCTCAGAGATGCTGACCTACTCCATGGCTGGGCCCATTCCTCTCAGTCATGGACACCCTTCATCCTAATATGTTCACTGTCTTTTGAAGAGCTCTTGGCAAGATGCTGAGAAGCAGTACAAAATTTTAGTGTAACATGTGATCCATTTCTCACTCTTGTATCTGAGAAGTGAGACTTGCCTCTTTATATATTGCTACCTATCTCTGCTCACCATATGTAGTCCTAATCTCTATCATCCTCCCACCTCGCCTCCCAGATGCCAGGCTGGAAAAAAGATTAGCAGGAAAATTCTCTCTCATCAACCCTGTTCCAACAACACCACAGAGCCTATTGCATATTCCACCTTTGCTGAAAGCTGAGCTGCTCTTCACATGCACAGGATTTAAATGCATGCCAGGAGTCTAAACTATGCAATGGAGACCATCGCTGTGTCTCAGAGAGGAGAATTCAGCCTTAAAGGATGGGGCCAGAAGTCACACTTGGAGTTGCCAATTGTTCTCTGTCGTTTAGCCCCGAAAAAGCTTGCAGCTTTTACAAGAAGCTCTCTCCCAAGCAAACTATGCTTTTCTTTTGACTTAACAAGAATGTTCTTTGGCAACTGAAAGGCACATGAAAAGCAAGAGGGAAAAAGGTAAGGAGACTTCAGTGGGTTTTCCATGCTTGCTTTTGACACTATGAATTTAATGCAGATCCACGTGTGTGCACAAATTAGAGTGACTTGTATTGTTTGAGCTCTAGTTTTTCTGCAGTAATGAGTGGCTCAGAGAAAGGAATAAGGCAGTGGATCTCCGGCAAATTCAGATGCTGTTGGGTGGTTGCTCAGATTTCTGCTTGTAGGAGAGTCTGGGGATTCTCATTGGAGGAATCAGTGTCTCAGAAATTGAGCTGATGGCTGATTCCCAGGCTGAGGGTCATCCAAATGGTGGGCAATAAAAACCACATCTTAGCATCACAGGAAGTGGGAAAGGAACTATCATGAAAAGAAGAAAATCAAGGTGCACATCTTGGTCCAACAATGACAAAAAAAAATTCTTGTGTCTCTTTATATGATAGGCCCTGTGCTGGTGCTTTATAACCTACAATACATTCTTCTTCCCATTTTACAGATGAAGAAGATGAGGCACAGGGAGATTATGGCCTTTGCTCAAGTGCATACATCTAATCAGTGGACAAGAGGGGATTGGAACCCGGGTCCATCGGACGCCAAAGTCTATATTCCTCCTACCCTCTAAACTAGAAAAGAAAGGGGTAATGCAGAATGGAGTATGACTCCACCCTTTTCAAAGAGCTTGGACTCCAAATTGGTAAGAGGGTTCTAGGTGTCACTGCTTAGGTAGCCTGAATGAACCTAAAATGCCAGCACATTAGTAGGTTTTACCATCAGGACTGGCAGGTGAACTGACCACGAACAACACTCGCTAGGCTGAGAGTTGAGTGCAACATAAGAAAGAGGAATATTTCTGCCACCCAGACATGCATCCCTACTCTTGCTTTTTTAAGCAGGGCAGTAGCTAGAACTCGGCCAACACGGGTGATATCGCATGATGTGCAGAAGCTTCTGGAACAACAAGATTGGGCCCCACATTCAGTGTGACTTGGGGGAGACTCACCATAAGAGAGACAGAACTTGAGTCATGACTATTCCTGAGTCATTGCAGGAACCCCAAAATAGTTCACAACTTCGGCGGAGGCTGGGGCTCTGGGGATTTTGCTCCAAAAGACCCTTTCCTCTTGCTTAGCACAGACTCCAGATTGGCTTTGGTTTCCTCTAACACACCAGCCTGATCCCAGCTCAGGGTCTTGTTGCAACTCTGCCCAGAGCTTCACCTGGGGAGGTCCTTCTTGGCCTTGAGGTCTGAGGCCCATGACATCTCTTTAGGGAGGCACTGCATAATCAAATTGGTAGCCTTTCCCCAAGGCCCAGGCACCAGTCACTCTCAGCCCCCTAATCCTGCTTTTCAGTCCCACCGCACTCCACTGATCTTGTTCCATTTGCCTGTTTGTATATGTTTAGTATCTCTCCCCCCTCCTTGGAATGTAGGCTCTACTGTTTCAGAGACATTTGTTTTGCTCAGTGCTGTTCTCCACACACGGAACAGGGCCTTACTTAGTAAATGCGCAATAAGTACTTATTGATTATTGAAAGAATGAATAAACCAATGAGTGGAATGTGGCCGTGTCGTCATAATTCTGACCTTTTTGTGCTAACAAGCCCTCAGTGGCAGGACATGCATGTCTGCAGATGGCTGAGGCCCAGATGATCTACTCAGAAATTGATGGGAAGGAAGAAAAGAACAAACCAGTAGAGTCCCTTCTGTAGGCCAAAGTCATCACACATGCAAAATCATGTAGCTGCTGCAGGTGAAGAAATGTGAACATAGGCTACAGAGCCAGTAAGTGTAGAGTGGAGGTGTACACTAGAGTCTCTGACTCCATCACTTTCCTGTGCGAACGGAAGGCTAGGGAGAGTGAGCCAAGTAGCTTAAGTATTTTTTGTTATTAACCTTATTTTACAAATTGGGCACAGAAAAGATTTGATAATTTGCATAAGGTCACTTAGTTAAAAGGTAGAAGGCTAGGTCCAAAGTCCCTGCTCCTAATCACTGAATTATGATGGCATCTTCCAGACAAGATGAGAAGAGTCTCTGAGGAGGTGACAGTACATCTAGGACCATCAGGAAGTGTGGGGGTTGGGGGAAGGACCTTCTAAGCCAAAGATATCTGCCTGAGCTAAAGCCTGCTGTGTTCTCTTCCAGCCACCTGACATTCTTACTGATATTCTTGGAAATGTTGCTGCCTCTGATTTCTGGGTAAATGACACAGCAAAGACTAAACAGGATTCATGTGGGCCATTGTTTCTCTTGGAGTCATTCTCTCTCTGCTGTCTCTGAGACAGGTTCATGGGGTCCTTGGTGCTTGTCATCTGAAACGTACATGACCAGGTGGTCCAGCCTGGAGGTTCTGCCCTGTGGAGGGTGGAGACCGTGCCAATTTGCATTTCATCTGTAACAATTAAACAGCCTCACAACAGCCTCTGGTTGCCGACGGGCTCACACCCCATTGCTGTGTAATCACATCTAATCTCATTGAGCTCTGCTCAAAATAGCCATAATTGGTGGTTTTATCCAAATCAATAAAGACAGCTTCTACATATTGATTATCATCCAGGGTATAAAATCATCATCGGTTACCTGGAAAAGAGAAGCAGGCTGCCAAGGGAAAAGGTCAGCTATGCCGTTTGAACAGGGGAGGGAAGGGGGAGGCAGAACCCGTGCATTTTAAGGTAATAGTATCAAATTACCTGAAAAGGCACACAGTATATTCTTGTAATTTGCAACAACAGAGAGCCCAGAAATAGGTCAATCATTTAAGTGAGTCTTCAAGTCTTCTCTCCTTGATGCACTGAGCTAGCTTGCATTAGCTTGTCTTAAAGGGGCTGGAGCCAACTGAGATAGAGCCACAGGGCTCCTCTTTTCCTGCATTTTACAACCACATAGTGACACAATTTCGTGGAAGCAACAGCTCAACCTGACTTCTTGTATCCAATTAATGATCAACAGAGATTCTCAGCCATTGTCATCAGTTATTATGGGAAAAGTTGTAAGGGGGAGGCGAAGAGACCACTCCATTTGAGAACCCAGGAGACTCAGAGCAGAGTTGCTCAACACCAAAATGAATTGGAATTTCCACAGTGGCAGTGGAGTAAGGAGCCTGCCCTAGTCTATATTTGCATTTCAAACCACAGAGTTGAAGACAAACTGGTTCTTTTCTTTATTGCAAGATGAAGCTCATTTTTCTAGTTTTCTTTCTAGTAAATATTAACACAAAACTTGCATAAAGTCATTCAACATCATTTATGAAAAACAATAAAAAGAAGACAGTTCATTCATAATCTTGCTACTCCAACATATTAAAACTGGTCTTGGGCAATTCCTGAGCCCATTTTCCTCCTGTAGGAAATGGAAAAGGCAGTGATGACAACACCTAGCACACGGGGCTTTTATAAAATATATACATTATATATTATATATATAATATATATAATAGGAACTATGACTCATCAGATAACTACACAATTTGACTTCTTAAAGTCAAAATCATAGGACTGTATCATTTTATATAGCTATGATCATTACGGAAATATCATCTGATATTTCCTCTATTTTTCTCCTTTAGTTCTTTCCTCATAAATATGCCATTGTAAGAGCTGCATAAAATTCTGTTGAATGGATATTTATTTAATTCATCTATTGTGAGATATCTTTGTATGGTAGAGAATATTTCAATGACTGTCTCTGGCACACAAATTATTCTTTCTTTTGGATTATTTTCTCAATATAATGTGAAGCATAATTATGGAGGTCACATTTTTGTGATATCACAGGCACTGGGAATGGTTGGCATAAACTGGCAGAAGCCATACCAATGATCTTTCTAGAGGAATAACAGTCCAAGCCAGGGTTAGTTTGTAATGTAAGAGTATTAAGTAGAAAAATCAGTACAGTTTCAATTGTATAGATGGAAAACTTAAAATTTAGAGGGGATATTTAAGAGTAGACACAAAACAGTTAATAAATAGACTAATGGCCTTCACTTGCCATAGGTATAGGAAAAAGTAGGTTTGTCAACAATATTCTTGCATGTTCTGGGATGTACCAACATTACAGTAAAGGAGAGACAAAGATGTGAGAGAGGAGGGGACTCAGGTATGTAGTTTGATGGAACAGAATCTGTAACTGGCTGACTCTTAAGGAAGGTGACTGTGACATGTCCGTTAATGATCCCCAGGGTTTTATCTCTAAAAGTGAAGGATCCCAGGGCTCCCATTTCATGTAATGGTTGGATGGGATCACCGCCAGGTAAGGATTTGACTTTCATTTCTTTATTTCATGGAGGCAGGGACATGGGGCAGATTTTAAACTTCACCCGCTGGATTTTTTTTGAATTATTGCAATTATAATTTTGAATGAGCTCCTAGGGGATATTTGTTTTATGAATAATGACTATATTTTGAATACATTGGAATGGCAAATAATAAACAGAACCAAATTAGCAAAATAAATGAAAAGAATAAAATGGGGTTGCCCTAACCAGTTTGGCTCAGTGGATAGAGTGTCGGCCTGCGGACGCAAGGGTCCCAGGTTCGATTCCGGTCAAGGGCATGTATGTACCTTGGTTGCGGGCGCATCCCCAGTGGGGAGTGTGCAGGAGGCAGCTGATAGATGTTTCTCTCTCATCGATGTTTCTAACTCTCTATCTCTCTCCCTTCCTCTCTGTAAAAAAATCAATAAAATATTTTTTAAAAAAGAACAAAATGGGGTGATCTAAGGCTAGTTTTTTTGCCATCACCCTTCACAACGGTGGATTTGACAGCATTTGTTTTTATAAACTAGAATGTTTCTAGATGGTGGTAGTCAACACGAACCTGGAAAGTTTGTAGTCTTCCAAATGTATGGTTACCAAGAAATAGGGCAGAGCCAGAGCTGCTATTGCTGCCACCAGGCCCAGGGTTTCATCCCTAGACCTCACCTTCCCTCACTCTGTACACTTTCCCTGGATTATGGGATCTAATCCCATGACCTCAGTATACTGTATATATCAACGACTCCAGAATCCACATCTCCAGCTAAGATCTCTCCCAAGTCCCAGACTGGTAGAGTCTATCTACCTGCTTTCTCCAATTGGATATACTTTGAGCACCTGCCACTGAACTAAGTTTTTTCTCTTCCTCCATATCTTATCCAACGCCTCACCTGACCCCTAGCTGCATTCCAACATGCTTCTCCTCTGTTTTTGAAGTTTCTATGAATTACTTCATCATCCACAGGGTCACTCCCTCCCCACCTCAGTAGACCAGGGATTTATCCTTCTGTCCTTCCTCCCTCTTATGTCCCTGTTTAAACAATCATCAAATTTATCCACTTTTACCTTCTAAGTATTACTGTGGTTCACCCCCTCCTCTCAATCTCTGTGATGTCTATCCTGATTCAGTTCCATATCATACCTGGCCTGGGCCAGGGCAAAAGTTTTTTCAATGGCTTCCCTGTTTCCAGTCTTGATGCTCTTCACTCTACCTTCACTTTCCTGCCTGCCTGCCAAAACTAATGTTCTAATACGTAAATGTGACATGTCACTTTCTTAAAACTTTTTGGTGATTTCACATGACATACTAACAAGTCATTAAATAATATAAATACATATATGCGTATAAAATGAATGAAGAAGTATAAGATATGGACAAAACTCCTTAACTCACAAGACCCTTCACGAACTGCCTCTGCTTACATTTCTAGCCATACTTCCTGTGATTTCTAACTCATTACTTTATATACTAATAGTTCTGCAAATATACCATATTGCCTCAAATCTCTGGACAGGTCTGGAACGTTCTCCCTCATTTCTTCACTTGGATAATTTTTGGACTTCCTTCGGGACTCATCTTATTTCCTCTGGCTTATCATTTCTAAATCAGTTTTCCTTAAGCACTTAAATATCCTACTATGTGCTAGGCACTCTGTTAGGTGCTGGGAATAAAATGGCAAGATAGACCATCTCTGTTCTCAAGAGAGGAGGGAAAAGACATGTGGGGAAACTGAAATGGAAACAAATCATAGCATTTATGCACTGAAAGAAGAACTATGAGGAATGCAAGGAAATGGTAAATAGGAAGAAGAAATACAAGGTTTAGATAATCAAGTCTCCATACAGAAATTAGAGGATCAATGACAAAGAGTTGCAAGCAAATGGACCAACATCTATAAAAACATAGACATATAAAAGGGACTGGAAGGATGATGTTATGGGTTGAATTATGTCCCTCAAAATTCATATGTCGAGGTCCTAATCCCCAGTAACTCAGAATGTCACCTTATTTGGAAGCAGGGTCTTTAAAGAGGTACTCAAGTTAAATTGAGGTCATTAGAGTGAACTCTAATCCATATTGACTGGTGTCCTTCTAAGAAGAGAAAATTTAGACACAGACATGTAGAGAGGGATAGCAGTGCAGACACAGGGAGAAGACAACCATCTAAAAGCCAAAGAGAAAGGCCTGGAATAGATTCTTCCTTCGTGGCCCTGAGAAAGCATTGCCATCTTGATCTTGGACTAGCCTCAAGACACTGTGAGACAATACCTTTCTGCTGGTTAAGCCATCCAATCAGTGGTGCTTTGTTACAGAAGCCCTAGTCAACTAACAAATATGGTAATTTGTTTAGGTATGGAGATGATGAGACTAGCCAGAGTTGAACAAACTATGGAAAGTCTTACATGATATACCAAAGTTTACTTTTCTGATTAAAGTTTTAAATTTTATTTTATAGGTGATGGGAAGCAGTGAAGACAATTAAGCAATTTAGGACTTAGTTTGGGTGGCTAGGTAGAGGCTGGGTCAGAGGTGGAGAAGATTGGGGACATGATTGACTATACAAAAGCCCCCCCAATAGTTCAGATGGGAGGGTGGTTGGAGAAGATGAAACAAAGATGAAAAATATTTAGGAAGGAAAATTGTCAGGACTTGGTGACTTGACTGGGTGTGTGAGTGACAATGCCTAATTGCTTTCATTACATTTATCTTTGTATTATGTGTGACTAACTGAGCCTATGGCTGAAATCACACAGAGAGGAAGGAGAAATCCAAGAAAAAGCTGGTCCAGAGAGTAATACATTTCCCCCCAAAGTGTCTCCAACCCTGATTCAGACATCATGGTCCAGTCCAAGTAGAAGTCATAATCCTAATGCTTCAGTATTAAAGAACAGTGGGAACTTAAAATCGGTTAGTGCATAAAGCCCAACTTCTTAAAAGAAATAAGAATTTTTTTTAAAAAAGTCAGTGGACTCCTTCCTTCTGGAGGCAGCAAAGAACATTCTTTGTTCTTCCCTTCCTCCACTCACCCTTTCCTCATTCCCCCTTTTCCTCTCTTCAGTGTATAATTACTGAGCTCCAGCGTCATGTTAAGTGCTGCATAAAATGCTGGGGATACTTAGAAAACAAAAACAAACCTTGTACAAGGAGCATATGATTTTCTGGAAGAAAGATGTATAGATCAGTTATCACAGTCTAGTGCAATAAAAGCTACTGGCACTACAAGCTGATTGGCGATGCCTGCTCTGATTGAAGGAATTAGGAAAGACTTCCCAGAAGTTGTGACTCTTGAACTAGATCTTGAAGGAGATGGGGAAGGGCTGAAAGTCTTGAGTGTGGGAGAATGTGGTCACTTCTTTGGGGAAATGTAAACAATTGTGAAGTTAGGCCATCTCAGGGCAGACAGAGGCCACATGAGGAGGTTGGAAAAATAACCTTGAGGTCTAATCTTGTAATCTGACATCTTGCCTCTGAAATCACCAGTTTGGTCTACGCCACCAGAAAACTTTGGATTCCAGGGAGGAGCAAAGATTTTCCAGATTTTCTTTTCTCAATCATTCAGCCTTGGAAAAATCCCAATAAGATTGAGTTAACTCATGTGGTGTCAGTGGAGGTGGTAGAGAGCATAGAGGGAATAAATGGTGAAGGGAAAAATAAAATTAAAAAAGAAATGAATCTAAACTCAGACTATTTTACAAGCACAATAAGTTTTAATACAGTGTTTAAATTTTGGGGGTGTCACTGTGAAAAACTGAACAAACTTCTTCAAGATTCCGAGTGTTAGCTTTCTTATAAGACAACATTATATGGTGGAAGTCTGTCGAGTTTGGATATGAGTGACTACTCAGTGACCCACTGGCCTTGTCACCTGAACCACCCTTAGCTTCATGAGAAGCACTCACACTGCAGCCCTTGGTTAAAGTTCCCTCAGGAAAGCTGTAGCCACGGCTGCTGCTGGACCTGGGTTCCACAGTGAAATGCACATGAGCGATGAGAGACAGCAAAGTGGGCTCTCTCCAGGCCCGCCCCAGGGATGGGTGCCAGAGTGGACAGCCAGAGTTGCAATAAAAGATTTGGGGGATCAAAGCATGGCTACAGTCATCTTCCTGGATGAGGTGAAAAGTCATCCAAATCAAAGTGCTCCAGTGGGTAGCCTTTGGCTGCAACAGGGCCTATTCCGGTCAAGAGGCACCGTCCCCGGTCATGGAAACCACAGACTGGAACGATCACAGGGCTTTGGTGTAGGAGGAAACTTGTAGATTGAGTCAAACTCCTTCATTGTACAGAGGGGAAAACTGAGACCTGGAATGTGCAGGGAGCTCAGCTAATTAAGCATCCTTAAGCATCTCATCCATCCCCTTTATTAGGGACTGACTTCATTAGGGGAAATCTGGTATTGGGAAAAAACCTACCTCCTCATCTTTTGGGCACGAGAAACCTAATTATAGGTAGCATTGCCAGATAAGATTTAGGAAAGCCAGAGAAAGCTAATTTTCTCTGAACCATATATAATTTTTTAGTATTAGTATGTCCCAAATATTTCACGGGATAACTTTTTTTAAAAATTTTTTATTACAACGGGTATTACATATGTGTCCATTTTTTTCCCCCGCCCTAGACAGTCCCCTAGCCTCCCCTATCCCCCAGTGTCTTATGTCCATTGGTTATGCTTATATGCATGCATACAAGTCCTTTGGTTGATCTCTTACCCCCC
>NW_006296226.1:326636-336956 GCF_000327345.1 Myotis davidii | reverse complement strand
GATTTTTGAGGCAACTCCATACTGTCTTCCATAGTGGCTGCTCCAGTCTGCATTCCCACCAGCAGTGCACAAGTGTTCCTTTTTCTTTCACGGGATAACTTATACTAAACTTATTCATTTCTTTAAAACAGAAATTCAAATCTGTAAAACTTCTTCTTCCTCCTCCTCTTCCTCCTCCTCCTCCTCCTTCTCTTCCTCCTCCACCTCCTCTTCTCCTTTTGCTATACCTAGCAACCCTAATTATAGAGTCTTTCTATCTTCCATCCTTACTCTACCTGCTAGGAATCTTAAAGGAAAATTATCATTATTGCTTTCTAATAGAACTTTATCCTATGTACTTTCTCATTTGTTTATATTCCCTTCACTTTCTTTTCTTTATTAAAAAAGTCTAATGGTTATAAGTATCTCAGTAAGCTACATCAAAAACTTTGCTTTGATATAATTTTTTGAAACACACAGCACAACATTCGGTAACTACTGAGGGCCAGATTTTGTAGTAGGTCTTATGGATGATAATATGAATAATACCTGCCGTCTTATCTCAAAAAACCCTAGTCAGGTGGAGGAGATAGTCATTTATATAAGTAATCACAATGCAGGGAGATGAATGATGAAAGCAGCCCAAGGTCACACAGCTAGTTGGTGGCAGAACCGAGATGTGTTTTATTACATTAAATCCCAGGTAGTCGGTGAGCTGACACCCCTTTTCTTACACATATCTATCTACCTAACCACCTACGGGACAGTGCAGTGGGCCCTGTTTGCTCTTCTCAGCACCCATTCTTTTTGGGGGGGATATTGCTTCCCCTCTTTACTTAAACTTTGTGGTATTAATAGTGGTTGCCAATCAGAGTTGTTGCTCTCCATGATCTTGGATGACCTTGGATGACTGGCTCAGGGTGTAGACACATGGCCCAAACCAGGCCAGTGTCCTTCCCCGAGAATCTCCAAATTGGAACAAGGAAAAAGGCAGTCCCTCTCTGGGGGCAAAAATGAAATTATAAGTATCAATCCTATCGCCGGCTGTGTGGAGGGATCTTGGCTGAGCACACAAAGGTAATATGTGGAAAGCAGCGGAGACAGAGAGGAGAATGCTCTTGCAACTTAGAGTTTATCATTTCAGCGATTCTCAAAGCTCAGCGGCCAGTCTGCTTAATGCTTTTACCCTGAAGTAATTTGAGCTGTGTTTCTGTCACTTGCAACCAACAGGGTTGTAGCTAATAGAGATGGTTTGAGCTGGATGACCATTAGCATTTTCCCAAGCCCTAAACCATAATGGGAAGCCAGAGTGGGCTTTAACTTGGTGGTTTGGAGCACCGTTTACACAAAGCTGTGGGTTCTGCCTCGAAGCAATGCAGGAAAGCTTCTGCCCTTCTCAGGCACTGCCAACACCAGTGTGTTCCAACTGGCTTCTAAGATCCCCTCACAGTGTCTTCCCTGTGGCAGAGCTGCATCTAGCAAAATCAAGCAGCACTTCAAGTGCTGAGTAGCCAACTGGACATCATAGTGGTTAGACAATCACATACTTTATAGTGTTCCACCCCCTGATATTGCCAGTACCCACCTGACACCATAAAGAGTTATCACAATGAAACCAATACAAAATAACATCAAAAGTAAACTGCAATTCAAAAAAGAAAACACACACAATTCAGCTATGCAAACAAACAAACAAAAAATGCTGAGTAGCCTAGCGGACCTCAAGATCTCTGAGCTAGCTCCATGCTGTTGTTATAACGGTTCCCACTTTAAAAAATGGGGAAATTAAAACCCACTGAGGCAAAGTAGGTTATTCAAGGTCACACATATTTGGCCGAGTTTATTCTAGAATCTATGTCTCTTGCCATTTAGAACATTGCTCTTTCCAAAATGCCCCCCCTTAAGATCCTGTATTGTTCACTGAGGATCCTCCATGTGGGAAGAAAAATATTGATTGCAATGAACATGAAAAGAGCAAAATAACTTAATAACTTTCAGGCTATAGGGTTGTGTATTTAAATTGCACAGTCATCTGGAGGAGAAAACTTGAGAAATTTGTTAAGACATAAAATACATTTGAGCATCCCCACTTTGGCGCACATTCTAAACACTTGCAAAGCCTTTTATAAAGAGAGATTTTTGGGTTTTCTGCACTCCCATCAAGATTTACCAAGTCAGAATGTTTGGGGGGTGGGCACCAGGCTTTTATATAGTTAAAGAACTCCAAAGATAATCTGGATTGAATTGATTTAAGGACCAGCATTGGGCATCATTAGTGTAGATTTAACAACACTTAAGAAAAAAATACTCTCTTGGTTGTACTGATGTAAAATCAACACAACTGTTAATACAAAACATGTAGATGTAGAGTTAAGCAATCCGTTCAAGGAATATTTACTAATTCCCTACAAGTTGCTGGGTTCTGTGGTAGGCACTTGGATCAAAGATGAGTCAGATGGGAACCCTGCCCTCAAGGAGCCTAGAGGGAGAGATAGTACACATGATGCCCAAATGAGGTTGTGATGTCAGAGTACCATGGGTGAGTGTTTCAGGGAAGAAGCTGGAAAGAATCAAGGAGGGCTTCCTGGAAGAGTATTTGAACTGGGTCCTGAAAGGCAGATGAGATTTGGACTTGCAGATGAGTAGAAGCTCAAGTCATACAGCTGGGACAACATGGGCCAAGACTGGAAACAGGGAATTCAATATTTAATTTGTGGAATGAATGGATATTTTAACCCAACACCTTCATTTTACAGGTGAGGAAACTGAGGCTCAGAGAGGTCAAGGGATCTGCCCAAAGTCACCCAACTGGTTGGCGGCAGTGCCATGATTAGAATCAGTGTAGTGCATTTCCCACTATGCCACATGCCTGAGAGGAAAGGGTTAGTATATCCTTTCCTTTAGCCATAAAAATGGGAAGGAAATGAGATAGCTGGAAAAGTAGCTAAACTCAGAGCTGACCTCTAACCAAGATATAGCTTTTAAAAGCAAGAGAACAAATACAAGAGAAAGGAAATAAAGCACAGTAGAGTAGCACTCCTTTTGGACAAATATTCTCACTTTTGTATTCTCATCTATAAAATGAGAACACTTGACAAGAAGATCTTTAAAGGTTCTTCCATCTCGGCTATTCTGTATGTTCCTAGGAAGGGGTAGAAACAGAGATTTTGTCTATGTTTTTCTCTAGGTTTAATGGATTGAAATACAGCCAGCAATGAGTAAGCACGGTCTAAGAAAACTACATCGGGGGCCACCAGGAAGCTGTTGGATAAACCCAGAGAGCAGTGTTCTTCTCTTGCATCCTGATTCTTCACTCACTGCCTTCACTGGATGCTGAGGAAACCACTTGATCCATTGATGGGAGCCTCTAGGACCTAATCAATTTCTTCCTTCCAAAAGATACTGACGCTGAAGAAAAGACGGAACAGACCTCTGGGTTGAGGCCACCCGGACATCTGTTTCTAGCTTGTAGTCTATTTCACGCCAGACAGCTTGCCGGAAATGAGATAGCTGGAAAAGTAGCTAAACTCAGAGCTGACCTCTAACCAAGATATAGCTTTTAAAAGCAAGAGAACAAATACAAGAGAGAGGAAATAAAGCACAGTCGAGTAGCCCTCCTTTTGAACAAATATTCTCACTTTTGTATTCTCATCTATAAAATGAGAACACTTGACAAGAAGATCTTTAAAGGTTCTTCCATCTCGGCTATTCTGTATGTTCCTAGGTAGAAACAGAGATTGTGTCTATGTTTTTCTCTAGGTTTGATGGATTGAAATACAGCCAGCAATGAGTAAACACGGTCTAAGAAAACTACATCGGGAGGCCACCAGGAAGCTTTTGGATAAACCGAGAGAGCAGTGTTCTTCTGTTACATCCTGATTCTTCACTCACTGCCTTCACTGGATGCTGAGGAAACCACTTGATCCATTGATGGGAGCCTCTAGGACCTAATCAATTTCTTCCTTCCAAAAGATGCTGACGCTGAAGAAAAGACGGAACAGACCTCTGGGTTGAGGCCACCCAGACATCTGTTTCTAGCTTGTAGTCTATTTCACGCCAGACAGCTTGCCCCACCTGATCCCAGAGTTGAAAGCTTTACCCACTTTAAGTAACAAGATAAGTACATGTGTGTTTCCTGTGTTGCACTGTATTTTTTAAGTAAAATAAGTAAAAAGTTTTAAATATGGGCATTTGTAGCTCATTTTGACCTGTGCATTGCACCTAATGCAATCTTTTTCTAAATCCTACCCTAGGAGTGAGGATATTTTTTCCATTGACTTTTTTTAGAGAGAGTGGGAGGGAAAGGGGGGAGAGAGAGGGGGAAAAGAGAGAGAGAGAAACATCGATGTGACAGAGACACATTGGTTGGTTGGCTGCCATCACACACACCTGGACCAGGGGCAGGGACCCAACCTGCAACCCAGGTATGTGTCCTTGACCAGGAATCGAACCGGAGACCCTCCAGTGTGCAGGCTGATGCTCTAACCACTGAGCATAGCAGTCAGGGCTGCACCTAATGCAATCTTTAATGCTTCTCCTGTTTGGAAGCCTGAGAAGAGAGCCGTGATCCTGGAAAACATTTGCCATCTATTGTAGAACAAGATGGACAGAGGAAAGAATTCTCACACAGCAGCAATGGTTATACCTTGTAATTATCTAGCACCTGTCTCTGGGGAGCCTCAGAGAGACTTTGAGAATATCCTTTGCTTTTTGCTTTAAGAAGCTCGTGAGGCTGGTTAAAGAGAACCTACTGCCAGGTAAAGAGTGAGACAGTGAGGCATATAACCAGCCCCCTGATTTCCTGAAAAGTTCTCCAGTCAGTCGTTTCCTTGCTGACGCCAAGGTTTTGCATGATCCCAGCACCAAAGGACAGCACTGATTGACTGAATCCCTGGGTCTTGAACATGGCAGCTCTCTGGCAAAATGCAAAGGCAAGGAAAGTCCTTGCTCTCAATTTTTTTTTAAAAAAGATTAGAGTCAAAACTGAGCATAATCAGAGAAGAGACTTATAAATATGAAAAAGGGAAGTCCAGAAAGAAATTTGAGGTGTTAGATTGGAATTGGAAATATAAGAGTAAGCTCATAGCTTCATTTAAAAATATCTAGATACAGAAATAGAGGCAGATGTGTATATCTGTGTATATGGATGTGTGTTAATGTATGTATATACATGCACATATTTCTTCCCTCTATCTCCTGAAAGGGCCTAGAAGTGATGCCATTCTAGTAGCAATGCACACACCAGGCTCCCCTGTCTTGCTTTCCAAATAGAATTTTTCACTAAAAGGAACCAAGTTCCCTTCAGAAAAGTGTTCATTCCTGGACTGGAGCAGGGAAAGGGTAAGATGAGCCACCCTCCATCTTTGGCAACAGAAAATAGGAAAGTGCTCAAAGAAAATGGGAGTTAGGGGCTCCTGCTGACCGAATCTAGGACAATTTGACCTTAAAATAAATGATTGTAACAGATTACAACCTATGGCATAAAATAGAAACTTTTGGATCCATAATGAAAAAAGAGGGAGAGAAAGTGTGACAGCAAGACAGAAAGAGGAGGGAAGAAAGCCATCATTTGACAACCATCATGGTGGTGGCTGTCAGGAATTGTTAATGGATGCTAACGCAGTTGTTGAAGTACAGGATATTGGTTAGTTTAGGGTAGTTGCTATAAAATATTTTATCAGTGACAAAGGTAAAAGTGGTGACTCTAGAGTGGAGAAACCTGGCAGAGAACAATTGGACCAGGTGTTCAAGGCTTGGCATTACCAGGGGTCGGATGGAGTGATGTTAGGTATCTCCCTATGGAATGGGTTAAGAGAAATGGAGCATCCAATCTATGATATTCCTGCCAAGAATATATGTCCTGCATCTGGTCATTGAGAGATCTTGTATGAACCCAGGTTGAGAGAATTAAAGGTTTGTCATTCCCATCTGTCAGGTTCAATAAGAACTGGAAAGCATGGAGGAACCCAAGAGACAGGACATCTAAGTGCAATGACTGGGACTGAGTTACGTCCCAGATCATGTAGCAAAAAAGAGCCATTGTTGAGAGAGCAACAATTGAATGGGGACTGTACACGGCGATACTGTAATGATGTTCATTTCCTGAGTTGAATGGGTACACTGGGTTATTTTGAAAGGGTTTGTGTCTGTTTTGGGGATATACATATTGTTCTCAAGAGACTAAAAAAAGAACAAGCATTATTAGTGTGTAAGGGTGTGTGTGTGTCACAAAAATAGCCAAATCTGGGTGAAAAGATACAGGAGCTCTTTGTACTGCTCTTGCAACATTTCTAAAAGTTTAATACTATTTAAAACATCACAGCTATTTCTATGAGGTCAGATGAAAGTATGCTCCACTCGGAAGTATTTCCCATCCCCCCACATTCAATGAAAAGAATCACTCTATCCACACCAGGAATATGTTTGTTTCTTTTTTACTTTTTCAACAAACATTCTCATATACTTGGTACAAGTTCTAAAGCATGGTACTAGATGATAGGAAAGGTAGAATTAAATCATGAAACTCAAAAGGGAGAGATTGTATTTCATTAAGAGGTCATAGAGAAGATGAGGTTTGAGATGGGTTTTTAAAACAGGATTAAATGTGGTCTGGGAGAGTGGGAAGAAGGAATTCAAGGTATGGGGAGGAGACAGAACAATGACATATATAGTAGAGAAACAGAGGGAGTTATTATAGCAGTACTACTTAGATTACAAGTGGCAGAAACCATTCAAATCTCTCAAAAACAAAAAGAGACCTTATTGGTTCCTATAAATGAAAAGTACATAAGTGGTCAAGGTTCAGGCATAGGAAGGACCAGGTGCCATCAGGACCAGAGTCTTCATCTCTTGGCTCTGCTTCCCTCTGTATTGATGTCTCAAGTCATCTCTCCCCAGGGCTAGTGACAGTTGACAGGTGGAAGAACCCTGGTGGAAAAAGAGTTCCTCACTCCCAACAGTTCCAACAGAAGTCCAGAATTACACCCAGGGCGTAGCTTCGGTCACGTGCCTATATCAGAATCAATCTCAGATAAAGAGAATGGAATGCTCCAGTTGCCAGGTCTTGTCATGGATTCTTTACTGGGCCTGGGGGGTGGGATTAGCACCCCCCTCATCCCTGCCCCCCGACACCCCCCACCGAACCACAAATACTGACATTGAAGAGGGGCAATTTCCCAAGGAAACCTGGAGTACTGTTGCCAGAAAAAGAAGCAACGGACATGGGGTAATCTAATGCTGCCGATGAGCATTTGGGAAATATCGAGTAGTCCCAAATGACCTTAGCATGGGCAATGCTGGGGAAGGGAATAGGAATTAAAGTGGGAGTCAACTTGGTGTACTAGTAATTGTTTGGAAGATCTTAAATGCTAGGCCGAGATCATGGTTCTTATTTGGATTGGAACATGGATCAGCAAACCCTTGCTCTAGAAGGCCAGATAGTAAATGTTTTAGGCTGCATGGATCATGTGATCTCCATCACAACTACTCAACTCTGCTGTCGCAGTGTGAAAGCGGCCTTAGACAATACATCAACAAAAGAGCACGGCTCTGCTCCGATAAACTTTATTTACAAAAACATGGGATGGTGTGGATTTGGCCTGAGGGCTGTAGTTCCCAGATCCTTGGTTAGAGGAAGCCATTGAAAGCTTTGAGCCTACAAAATGATATCTTAAAATTATGCCTTGAGAAGATGCATCCAGTTCCTGGGTGGAGAATGGATTACAGGGAATAAACTGAGAGTGGGAATAAAATTTAGGAGGTTGTTGCAATGCTCCAGATGTTTGTACTGTGAAGAAACCAGCATTGCTTATATGAGCCAAATGTACCTGGGAGTTTGGCCTCTCAGACTTTAGCTGGCACACAGCTGGGTTTCTCTGTCCTTAGCTGACCTAGATTCTCAGCATCTTGCCAGTTTAGCCACCTCTGAAATACTAGCCACCTCTGAAATCCTGTGTCGGAGTTTGTAAATCATCTTGGGAGCCTAATTATTCCTTTTCTTTGCTCTACAGTGTTTTTGATTTTGAGGACTAAGTCTGTACTATTTGTATGAGAGGGAAAAAATCAATAGAAAGAGAAAGTTTAATAAAAAGAATACATTCTCCATTGACTTTAATTAACTTGGCCTTAGGTTTACAACTCTGGCAAGTATGGAAAATGACAAAAACAAAAAAAAACTAACCTCATATCTCATCCAAGCCACCGAGTTTTTAAAGAATAAAATCTCAAATTAAAATCCGTATGGATTTGCCTGTAGCACGTTGAAGGAAAAGAATAAGAAAGGAAGAAAAGGAAATTCTCCTGTAAGATCTGACAGAACAGGATGGCCCTTCCAATTCCCATGGTAAACGGCCAAGTACCAGGATCAGGTCAACAATTAATAGCTGTCTGTGAGCCCTTGCATTTTTCTCAGATGGTCATGGCTTTGGTGTCTTCTTCAGACTCATGACTTGAGACCCACAGTCTTTGAAACTTGTCTGTAATTGCTGGATGCTTCAGCATCCATGTTTCCTGCCTTGGGGTGGGGTTCTCTCATGAGGAGAAATGTTCAGGAGGAATGATGTGGGTGCCTGCCTTGGGAGAAAGCCCATCAATTTGAGGATGGTTCACAGAATTACACACCTGTGAGATTTTCCTGTCATTTGAAGTGACCCATGTCTACTTGTAGACATGTGCATTAGTGTAATATGTAAGTACATGTGCACACCTGCTTTTGGGGTGTCACACATATTTTATACAGTCACGCATAATTTATAAAGTCACATGTGCATGCAGTTACACAATTGATACATGAATGAATATCTGTTGCCATAGTACATTACTATGTACTATGTACATTACTATATACTTTGTTGCCATAAGTACAGCATATTTAGGCTAAATAAACTGCATCACACAAGCATATACATAATATTTATATTTCTCTATCTTTATATATAAAAGGCTAAGTGTCCATCTGACCAGTAGCTATGCTGTGCACTGACCAACAGGGGGCAGATGCTCAACTGCACTGGCCATTTAAAAATAAACAGGCACCACAGACCTGGCGCCAACAAACCAACACTCGGCTTCCCCCAAGTGGAACACAGGCCCTGCCACCACCCGAGAGCGACACCCCACCAAATCACAGCTAATGCTGCTGAGACCCCATGGCACAAAATGCAGCCTGGAGCCCACAGCCCAGCCCAGAAACGGTGGCTGTGGGCCTTGGGTAAGTAATGACATCACTTAGCAATGCCTGGCTTCCTCTCCCTAGCAACTAGCATCTTTGGAGTTTCTTCAGCCCAGGAGCCCGACTTGCTTTATAGCCAGGTGCAAACATTTATAAAGCTCTGGCTGGTGCCAATTGCATGCATGTGTTTCAATCTGTCATGGTTGATCACGAATTTGATTGACACTTCTATTATAGAGAAATGGTGAATAGTGATATTAAGATATTTCTTCTAATTAATTTCCTTTCAATGTACACAAATTCGTGCACCGGAACATTACTATGTATAATATTCATTATAATAAAAATACATGTAAGACTAAAAATGCATTTAAGACTAAAAATATGAACATGTCTGTGTGTACACTCTACATGTATGCACAACAACTATGTATAATATCCATATGCATTATATGATATGGTCCCTGTTATCTCTCCGACTATATTCACTCTAATACTTTCTTGCTCCATCATTATATTTGAAGCTACTCCTTGCTGTTCTGTAAATGTCAGGTATGTTCTCACCTCGGGATCTTTGTACTGGTTGTTCCCTGTAACTGGAAATCCTTCCCAGGAGACATCACATAGACTATTCTCTCACTTCCTCTAAGTCTTTGTTCAAACATCAGTTTCTCAGTGAAATCTACACAGCCACTCTATCATTCTGTTTAAAATTGCAACCCGCATGCTCCAGCCATATTTCTGATCTGTCCTAGCCCACTGAGGTGCTTATCCCCTTCTAAGATATATAATTTACTTATTATGTTCACTTTTTTATCATATCCCTCTCCCCCAACTGGAATGTAATCTATAGTGGGAGCAGGAATATTTGCCTGGTGTGTTCAGAGATATATGCCAAGCACCTAAAACAGAGTCTGACTCAGAGAAGACATCTGATATATATTGTTGAATAAATAAAATAATGAGTATACATAAATATGTTCATATCCATTATATTTGCTAGATTATATCCATCTATCAATAGTGGCAACATCCATCCTTTTAACATTCATCCTACTGCAATCTGAATCTATCTATCTATCTATCTATCTATCTATCTATCTATCTATCTATCTATCTATCTATGTATCTATGTACATATATACATATTCAAAGAAACCCCTCTCCTCATG
>NW_006296226.1:322775-326488 GCF_000327345.1 Myotis davidii | reverse complement strand
AAAAACATTTTCCAAAGATTCTCTCTCTCTGTTTTATTCATAGTTAGATGTATGCATACATATATACATGTATAAATACATTCATGTATAAATATGTATGAGTGTGTGTGTGTGTGTGTGTGTAAGCATGTGTACAATGGGGTAGGGAAGTGTCTAGGACAGGGGTGGGCAAACTTTTTGACTTGAGGGCCACAGTGGGTTCTTAAACTGGACCGGAGGGCCGGAACAAAAGCATGGATGGAGTGTTTGTGTGAACTAATATAAATTCAAAGTAAACATCATTACATAAAAGAGTACGGTCTTTTTTTTTTTAGTTTTATTCATTTCAAACGGGCCGCCGACCGTAGTTTGCCCACGGCTGGTCTAGGAGATATTTTGATTTCCTGCTAATGTAATAAAGAAACCAAGTCCAGATCTGAGCCTCCTGCCTAGCAGCTGGGCAGATGCAGCCCCTCAGAGACTTGGCATCCCTGAGACTCCCTGAAACTCCTTGGGAACGATAAGAAATTAAATTGTACATCCTGGCTTTTTGCCTGCCTTGTGACTTCTGTAGAGGCATGGCAAATTTCCAAGTCCTAGTCTCACACATCCCTTGCTTTTTGACCTAAAAGTATCTTTGAAACATTAATGAGGCATAGCTATGATGACCATGTAATTTCTTGTCCACACTGAGACATTTTGGAGAGCAAAGGGGACCATATTGCTAGGTATGTCTCTTCTTCTCATGCTTCCCCCTCTTCATCTTGCTCTCCTTCCTTATTTCTTCACATTATTGTTGAGTACCTACTTTGTGCCAGGTACTGTGGAGGTCCTTAGACATACAATGATCTGCAAACGTAACACTCCATGAGCTCATAAAGCTTTTGAGTTTAGTGAAGATGCCAATTCATTCTTTCAATGAATATTTCTTGAGTGCCTACTATGTATTTGGCACTATTTTAGATAGTGGGACTCAACAGTGATCAAAACAAATTTAAGTCCCTTGGGACTTAGAAACAGGTATCAATAAATGCATAATTAGAAACTATGATTCGTTCTCTGAAGGAAAGTGTGCAAAACTAGGAAAATCAGGTACCACCCAGTTCTAATCTGGGAGTCAGGAATTACTCCTCTGAGGAAGTGATGTTTGAGTGCATATAAGTGAAGGATTAACTGATGAAGGAAATAGGAAGGGTAAGAGAGAACCTTTGGCGCAGAAGGAATGGCATGTGCAAAGGCCTTAAGGCAGGAAGGAACATGGCATTTTCAAGGAGCCAGGAGATTGGAGTACAGGTGCAGGGTGGAGGTGGGGGATGTGTGACATGGACTAAATATGAAGAAAGCAGGGAACAGACCGGATAGAGTTGTTAGGCTGAGGTAAGGCCATACTTCTCACTTGGTTGTCCCTGGAGGTGTCAGGCCATGAAATAGCTCCTGGGGCACTACAGTGCGGCAGAGTCCAGGGAAGCAGCTGCCCCGAGAGCTCAGGAAGATGAGCCTGAGTGTAGCCTCACATCCAGCATCTACTGTTCTGCTCAAACATGGAGAACAGTCAGAAGTCTTCCCGTGTGGTCACACACAGGAAAAAAAGTGCAGTGAGAACTGGTGGGACAGAGGAGGGCTGTGGTCACGATAAAAAGATGTGATCTCAGGTGAACTGGTGTAGACCCATGCCTTGGGGCGGGGGGGGGGTTACTGCTTATATTCATGAATGTATTCAGTCATAGTTACTGAGCTCTTGTAATGATCCAAAAACCTTGTTAGGCAGTGAAGAATCAACCATTACTACGATAGGTGCCGTTTCTGCCACCAAGAGATGCACATTCTCCTTGGCAGAAGAGGTCTGTGCACCATGTTTTAAGAGGAACAACGAAAGCTAGAATCTAGGCCTGACAAAAATGATGAAGAATCTAGACATCAGAGCCCATGAAGAAAGTTGAAGATTAAAGGTCAATATGGTGATTATCTTTCTCATCTCCATAGGAGAAAGTGCAGGGGTATTCTGTTTAATTTTAAGGAAGTGGGAGTTGAAGCAGGCGAAAAGCATTCTGAAGAGGTCTGTTTGGGTAAAAAAAAAAGCTTGTTTTAACATTAGAAGAATTTGGGGATACAATAAAGCACCATTCATAGGAAGTGTGTGAAGTTTGATCTGGCGATGATACAGTCAATATATTGTAGTAGGAGCTGCTCACAGGGACAGAAGGTGAGCTGGAAATCTGTGGCATATTAAGGGACACATCATACACACATAATGCAAGAAGTAGACCCAAGAGTGGGAGAGCTGAAATGGGATGGTGAGTTGTGCAACACAGAAGGCCCGGGCTTCCTGGTTGTACCCTGAATCACCAGTGACACGTACCTCATTATTCAACATGCCATCTCAGAGCTCTGGCAGTAAAATGATATCCTTTCAGGTTTGGAAAGAGAAAAATAGTCTGGTGGGACATCCTGCTTCTCTATCAGCTTCTGATCAGGTGGTCAATGGTATGCACATCTCTTGGACCTGGAACCTTTCATCTATAAACATGTTTCAGTTTTAAGCCTCTGATTCTTTTAGGTCACGTTCAAGCAATGGATTCTGCTTCATAATAAAAGTCTGGTGTTAAAATTCATTGGAGATTTTTGTTATCCCTGAGACTGCTCTTCAGAACCCAGGGCTAGCCCGGCCAGCATGGCTCAGTGGTTGAGCATCAACCTATGAACTAAAAGGTCACAGTTTGGTTTCCTGTAAGAGCACATGCCCAGGTTGCTGGCTCGACCCCCAGTGTGGGGCATGCAAGAGGCAGCCGATCAGTGATTCTCTCTCATAATTGATGTTTCTATCTTTCTCCCTCTCCCTCCCTATCTGAAATCAATAAAAAATATATTTTGAAACAAACAAACAACAACAACAAAAAACCCAGGGCCAAATTTGAAAGAAATGTGTTCTGAGGTCATTTTTGGGAAGGCAAATTCCTCTGTCCTTAGTAATGAATATCTGGCAAGGATAACATTGGCCATTGTTAAAAGCATTTACTGTTTATAAGCTAATTTTAGATCTTTGGAACTTGATGAGAGTAGCTATTATTATAGTTATCTCCATTTAAGAGATGAGAAATCTGATGTTCAAAGAAGCAAGATTTTTGGTCAGTAACCTACAGAGAAGACCTGCATCAGTCAGGTTAGACTGGATTACATAACAGTCATAACTCACTCCCAGGTCTTCAGGACATCAAGTAATAAAGGTTTAATTTTCCCTCATGCCAAGTGTGGAATTGAGGGTCCACTGGGCGGCCTGCTATGCATCGTTATGGTCTTCACTTTGGGACCCAAGCTGAAGAGGCAGTTATAATTGGTGTATTGGCCATCACCATGGCAATGGGAAAAGAGAATTCAACAACTCTTAAATCTGCCATTCAGAAGTGACTCACCTGACTTGTACTCATATTTCATTGACCAAACTTAAGCCACAGCTAACTTTAAGTGGGTGGAAAATTCAATCCTACCATGTGCCCAGGAAAAAGAACTGGACTATTTGTAAACAGCCCTAGCGACTGCCAAAGTGCTAAGGGTGAGATTCCAACGCATTTCCTCTGTCCCAGCAAATCCATGCCCTTCCCACTGAGCTCACTGCCTCTTCATGCTGAGCATGGATTCAAGACTGAAGCTGACATAAGCAATTCAGTTGGCTGGAACACTCTGATAACCGCTTCCTTGACTCTCAGCATTGTTTCTTGGTTTATGGAAAAAATATC
>NW_006296226.1:272412-322143 GCF_000327345.1 Myotis davidii | reverse complement strand
GAGGACATCCAGGGGAGATGGACCATGGGAAGTTGTGCATTTGTATCTGTTGTCCATGCAAGAGGTGTGAGATTTGTATCCCCAGGATAGAGTTGGGACTCCTCCAAGCACAAGCCATGGTTGAACCCCAGGAGCAGTGAGATCATTCAGAAACAGCATTCAAATTGAGAAGATGACCAAGGACATGACCCCAGGGAATACCAGTGTGTGCAGTACAGGCAGAGAAACAGAATTCTGGCAAAAGAGAGATGAAATCATCAGAGAAATAGGAGAAAGGCCAGAGGAGTGGAGTGCAATAGAATGTCAAGGAAGAGAGAGAGCCAAACAAGGAGTGTGCAACATGACTGAATGTTACAGAGAAGGCAAGTAATATAAGGAATAAACAACTTTAAGTGAAGTTAATGGGGAAAGAAGCCAGACTGTAGGGAATTGAGTATGAGGTGCAGACAGGGAATATAGGCTATTCTGATATTTTCCAACCTATCAGAGCGTAAAGACCTTCATTACATTTAAAATAAGTATGTAAATTCTCACATGATAGTAATTATCCCTTTATTTTTTCAGCCAGCAGTTGACCCTTGGCATCTTCTCTGTCTTCTACCCTGTGTGTTCTGCCAGACCCCAGATATCTCTAGCTCAGAGGCCACAACTCATGGGACTGGTCTTTTGATAAAGAGTCTATGTGAGAGAAAGTGAAAGAAAGGTTGTCCTTGAAAGACTGAGAGCCTTCTTTCCTTCCCAAAGTAGAAGAGAATGAAGCTTGCTTATATAATAGTAGCAATGAATACTCTTATAATTATTGAAACCCGAGGTAAATGTGCTTGTCATTCCTACAGTTCTCAAAGCTCTGAGAGGAAGACATTATCACCTATGTTCCTGCTTCCCTGCCCACCACATTCAAGAGGGAAAATAGGTTTCCAAAATTATAGCTTCATGTTAATAACCCTGTGAAATAAAAAGTTAAGTTCTACTTCTATCAAGAAACATATTTAAGTTTGTTAGGAAGTAAAAAAAAAAAATCAAACAACACTGTAGAAGGTTATGAAATGAGTTAAAAAAATTTAGTAACTTTTAAAGATTATTTATTCAAAAAGCTTCAACTCCTGATTCTAGAAAAGGGTGATTATTGCTTTTACCTGACCATGGTTATCCTGGGATAACCTAAAGTAATAGATTAGGTGCCAGAAACAACTGCCCTCCCCCAACCCCATTCCTATACACCCAGCAGTGTTGTAGGGGACCCAGCTTAGGGAGCAGATTCCCTCCTTGGGCAAAGTGTCTACCTCTCCGAGCCTTGATTTCTTCACCTTTAAATGGAGGGAATTATTTTTACCTTATAGGATTTTTATGAAAGTTACAAATTAGCACCAAGCCCAGTACATAGGCATTCTACAGATGGCAGCTCTGTGGAATGCTGGTGTTGAGATTAATTACTCATTGTAAAGGGAAAATCTCAGCTTTATAATGCAGTGATCAAATTTAGCATCAGTTGTCACAGAGCAGCCTGACACTGTGTTCTTCCTGAAGAAATGTGGAACACTCAGCATCACCATTCAAGTATCTTGCAAAAACCATCCTTAACTGAATCTAAACAAGCTTCTAGTCTGAACGTCTAAATGGAAGGAAACACAGGTAATTCAGGAAACAGTCAAATGACACCACCAAGAAACCATGAGACAAATCCGGAATGCGCATATTTCAGAAGGCAGCTGACCCAGCCTCTTGAAAATATGTGTGTCATGAAGAAAGTCTATG
Source organism: Myotis davidii (assembly GCF_000327345.1). NCBI lineage: Eukaryota > Metazoa > Chordata > Mammalia > Chiroptera > Vespertilionidae > Myotis > Myotis davidii. The sequence goes on along the minus strand of NW_006296226.1, from coordinate 320,388 downwards.
TGAGGAGACCTTTGTAGAGTAAGAGTCAAAAGAGGCATAACAATCAAACAAAATGCATGAGCTCTCATGGATTTTAGTTTGAAAAAAAATCCATAAAATAAAATTTGAGATAAGTTGGGAAAATTTTGAATATGAACCAACTAGTAGATGATGATTATTAATTTTCAATAAATGGTATTGAGGTTATGTAGACCAATGCTTTTATGTTTAGGAGATGAAGGTTGAAATATTTAGGGTGAAGTGTCATAAGGTCTATTATTTACTTTCATAAACCATACAAATACACATATATGTAATGGATATATAAAATAAATCTGGCAAGATATTATTACTTATTAAATCTAAATGATGGGTATATTAGTGCTTATTTTACAATTCTTTCAACTTTTCTGTATGCTTGAAAATTTAATAATAAATGTTCGGGAGAAAAACGAAAAAGAAATTACTTAATAAGATGATGACAGCCACACTAATTTAACTAAATAGTGCAAATTCAGTAACAGAATTTCAGCACAATAGCCGTAGCACAAAAGGAAAGTTTTTGTAGATTTTTATATGAATGTGGAATGCTAAAAATAGAAAGTATATAAAATAAAGGAGTTCGTTATATACTATAAGCACCTTCATAAATGATTTAAATAAAAATGCGTTCTGCAAGCCAAGGATTTATCTGGCAATGAGTTGAATTTCCTGAATTTGCTAATACTGAGAACTATCCATGTGATGATAACTCTATTGCTCCCTCTTTTGGAGAGGAATGTAGATCTGTCTCCCTTTTATTTTTTTCTCTTTTTGGTTCTGACCATGTGGCAAGAGTAGGTAGAACTTATTTATCCATTCAACCATTTCTGCATCATTCATTCACTCTAACCACTGAACTCTAGGGGTACAGAATAAAGGCACACAAAGCCTAATGCGGAAACAAACATTTGTATGAATGACCGTGCTGCAGCATTAGGACATATGAAAGGCCATATAAATGCTTTGGGATATTAAAGAAGGGAATATCTAACTCTAGAAAGGGAAGCCTGAGAAAGTTGAATCTGAAAACTAATGATTTAAAAAAAATAGAAATACATGTGAATTTATCTGCTTTTTATGTATATCTATTTTAGATATTTTTTGTTGTACCATTTCACAGAAAACATAAGATTCTATGGAAATTTCCGGAGGTCCTTCTTCATACAGTTCCCTTCTTCCCAGCCCTTGTCTTGCAAAGTCTAGGTGCCCTAGCATCCCTGAGTTCTGGCCCATGTTTCCTTTGCCTGGGGGGACAGATACTCTCTGGTTGGGCTCCACTTCTGTGGCTGGAAGTTTAAAAAATACTCCCATGCAGCAACCTCAGATGAATGTGGAGCTCACCTTAGAGAGATGAGAGTTCTGTACTCTTTATTGTCCAGTGCCTGAAAACAGCTGCTTCACTGCGTTTGTCCTATGTCAGAGTCGTTTACAGTGGGACAGTAAGAACGATACCCATGAATTCATCAGGGCTAACCTCCATGACTATTTCAAAGGTCACAAGAGAGTATTGTTAAACTTTATGCTATAAGGCAAAGAGAAGATATATATGTATATACATACACACACATACACACACGTATTATACAGGGTGGGGCAAAAGTAGGTTTGCGTGGAAAATAGTACAAAAATTAGTAAATAACAATACAATAATAAACTCTATGTCTCAGGTACTCACAGCTGTAAACCCACTTTTTCCCAGCCTGTATGCATATCACTGCATATCAATATATATATATGTAGACGTACACAGTGATACATATATGTATGTACCATGTATACTTTTACATTCCCTTTGATCTATTTTTTCAGAAAGAAAGAAAGATGTTTTAAAATCCCTTATTTATTCTTCACACAATTTAAACCAGTTTGTAGAAATAAAAGACCAAACTTAACAGTTTGGGAGAACCTGTCAGTAGTGCCTCCATGACTGGGAGATAATATCTACAGCCCAAATGGCACTGCATTTGAGCCCTCCTCACACTCAGGCCACATTTCCTGTCATTTCATGTCCCACCTCAGCCCCTGTACCCTGTAGGGCCCCTAAAATCTACTTGTGATTTCCCAAATATATCATACATGTGTGATTTCAATGTACAACCAAAGTTAAGAACATTTTGATTAAGAAAGCTAGAAGAGCAATAGAGAAATGGAAAGCTATCCAGAGTTAATAATATGATGACATTTCCTTCCTTCCTTCCTTCTTCTTCTTCTTCTTCAGAAGAGTGCCTCACAATTTCTGTAAAGGCAGTCTATTCTCCACCAGAAAAGCTAGCTATGCTTTCTCATTGTGACTAACATTGTATTCTTTCCTCCAATATTTCACTTAACTCAGTGCATTGAAATTATATTTTGCTGTGTCCATCTCCCTACATTCCATCCTCATTAGACTATTAAATCATAGCAGCATTGTGTCTTATTAAACAGTGTATTCCCATCCCATTCATAGTACCTGGCACTTAGTAGGCTCCCAATGAGCATTTGCTAATTAGATGAATTAATAAATATATTTGTGGTGAAATGAAAATAGATATCTCAACTTTGTGAGGATAATACTCCTAACCCCAGGGCGGTAGGATCTGAAGACCAAGCCACCTGGTTCCCATGCTGTCAGACATCCACGCCTTTGTCTCCTGGTCGCAGGTCTGAATTATATTATTTCTCAAAGGCCATTAAGAGGCCTTCAGAGAAAGCACAAGAAATTACCTGCAGTGCTGGTGTGCAATAATGTCCTTTTGTTCTCAGAGTCTCCAGTTGACAGCTACCAAGGTTGTTCTAATTTGTGTCAAACGGGCCATCTACAGGGAACATTTTGGAATGAGGAAGGTTCAAGAGATAGGAAAAAAAAGTAATGAATATAAAGCGTAAATGCCATAGTAAAGTAATAGAGACATATAATAACAGCAAGGGAAATTTGACCTTCTGGCCGGAAACTCGATCGTGAGCCAATTGGAGAACTTTAGAAAATTGGATCAGCCTCAATAGTCACAGAGTAAACATGGGAAGTGCAATCCAGTCTTATTAAACATAATGCACACTTAATGCATAATTTTATTGCAACCAATTTCATGCTGCTGCTTTAAATGAAGCTGGGTTTACTTCCACTGCACCAGTCCACTACCATTAGTGCCTCTTAAGAGAACAGCAAGGCCAGTAAAGTGTTACTGGGTTGATCTCTTCCTCAGCCCATACTTTCTGCCTCATAAATTCACCCTGCTACCAGGCCCGGTACTGAGATCTTGTCTCCAGTCAGGACGTGGCATTTGAAACACTACACTATCTTGGCCCATTGTTTGCATACAGGGATGTTATAGCATTTCCATCTGATGCCAGGGCGTGAAGCAGTGAACCTTTGTCTTGGGAGAATGTTTGTCTGAATCCCACACCCGAGAGCTGGGGTTCTTACAATCTGGAAACTCAGTCTGGAGCAAAGGAAGTATCTGCCCTGGGAAGAGAGATGTGACTATGAGCCAAAGAGAGAGACTAAAATCCACAATATACATCCTCTCCACATCTTGAGGCTAATTTCCTCCTGTCAATGTGGATTTTGGAAACGATGTCCTCAGATTGTTACATGTTTATGTTTTTCTGGGGTCTGGCCTTCACATGTCTAAATATAATGGGATGAAATCCAGAGCCGTCTGACTACTGACTCTGGAGTCCCGGTTCTGCTGTAACCTGCGGCCGCTCAGGAGGTTACTTCACCTCTCCCAGCCTCAGTGACTTCATCCTGAAAGTGAAGTTCACAGTCCTCTTGTGCCCACAGATGAGGCAGCCTGCAGAAGCAGGCTGTGAACCTGAAAGTCGTTACATATATTATTGTAATAAAGAAAAATATCGAATGTGATAAGTTCTGAGCAAATGAAGTCCTGGAAGAGCCACCCTTCTTTCTGTACCCTAATAAGCATTAGATTTCTAAAGATATCTAAAATCAAATTGGGTGCATTTTAAGTCTTTCATAGAATTCTGATTTCCTAGCCCCAACCCCCCAAACCCCCAAAAAATCTAAATAAAATTTTTGTATTGCAACAAAATTTCTGGAAGTATTTTCTATCTGCTATGGTATGAGAAAGCAGAGAACCAAAATCTATGAACGTAGGCAACAGCAGCAAAAGGTCACCACAGCTTCTGGGGCCCTTTAAAGCCCCTACAAAGCTTTGCTTTCCCCTCAAACCCCACAGGACTCCTTTGAATGTGTCTGCCCTGCGGGAGCCAGGAAGAGTCTGGCCCTGGGGTTTGAAGGGGCCTCATAAGAAGAACTCTTGAAGAGGCATGAGTAGAAGCTGCTCCAACATGGAATAGGGCTGGGCTGCACATGGGGGAAACAGGCTGGGTTGGGAAAGGCCATGGTCAGCATAGGCTACAAATCCCCTTTGCCTCTAACATCAGTAACATTCTTACATTGTTTTAAAACCTTTCCTATATGTGCATCTGTTCAGCTTCAAATGGAATTGGAGGTTCATTAATTTGTTTGCCAACAAACATCAACTGAGAGCCCAGGATACCGTTGGCAGGCCCCATGCTCGGCCCCCGGATACAGTGGTGATTCTGCACTGAAGGATTTATAACCTACAAGTGAGATGATGGAGATGCAGAAATGACAATGTAAGATAGGGTGCCACCAGGGCCACAGAGAGAGATGAAATTCAAGGTTAGAGAAATTCAGGAGAGAGAGTTCATCCAGCTGAATAAAGATTTATTTTGCACTGTATCAAAATTATTATCTTTAAAACTTTTTATATTGAAATGGTTATATTTTCTTATAACTGTGTAGCACACTTCTCCTGGTCTAGGACATGTTGAGAACCTATCCAAATGTATAGCATCTATCATTCAAAAACTCAATGTTGAGTGTGTTAGGAATGACGTCCTAGCTGGTGGACACACCTTAAGATGGTCCCTGCCATCAGGTGATGGGTTGAATGGATGTGTGAAATCTACAGTTTTAATGAATCTAATCTTTATTGACAAGCTGGTCAGCTTACCTTTTGGTCACTTTTCTACATTCTTGGAAGTCACTGTCCTTCTTTACTACTACATGGTAACTATATGTTTAACATTTGCTACTTTACTTCTCCCCTCCACTCCTTCCTTTATTCTTCTCCTCCTTCTCTTCTTCCTGCCTCTCCCTCCCGTTCCCTCCCCCCACATTTTAAAATTAAGATATAATTCAAACATCAGAATATTTATCATTTAAAATGTGCAATTCAATGGTTTTGAGTACATTCATGAGGTTGTGCAACCATCACTGCTATTTAAATCCCGAGCATTTTTATCACCCTTAAAAGAAACCCTGTAGCTTTTAGCCATGACCCCCTGCCTCCCACAACCTCCACATTCTGTCCCCCTCCTTCACCAGTCCTAGGCAACTCTAGTCAATTCTGTCTCTGGGTTTGCCTATTCCAGATATTTCATATAAATGGAATCATACAATACATGGCCTTTTGTAACTGCCTTCTTTCATTTAGCATAATGTTTTCAAGGTTCGTCCATATTGTAGCATGTACCCTTTGTATGGGTGGAAAAATCTTCCATTGTATGAATATGTCACATTTCGGTTGTCCATTTACCAATTTATGAATATTTGAGTTGTTTCCATTTTGGAACTATAATAAATAATGTTACTATAAACATTTGTGTACAAGTTTTTTTGTGTGGATACATGTTCCCCCCTCCCCCTCATTTTATATATATGGGAGTGGAGTTATTGGGTCATACAATAACTCCATGTTTAATATTTTGAGGAACTGCCAGATTGTGTGTGTTTTTTTAGAAGACTTTGTCTTTTTTGAGTTTATGTAAGACAGACTTTTTAAAATTATTATTATCTTTGTTGTTGAACGTATTACAGAGGTCCCTTTTTTTCCCCTATTGACCCCTTCCTCCCCACTCTGTGTCCATGGTTATGCACATGTGCAGGTAAGTTCTTTGGTTAATCTTTTCCTGCCTCTCCCCTTCCCCGCCTCCCTCCTTCTCTCTGAGATTATTTTTCAAAGCAGATATATCATTGCTCGTTCCCATCAGCAATATGCGAGGGTTCTAATTTCTCCTCATCCTGGTCAACACTTGTTCTTGTCTGTCATTTAGATTACAGCCACCTTGGTGAATATAAAATTGTTTTTATTTGCATTTCCTTATGACTAATGATGCTAAACAATTTTTTTCATGAGCCAAATGGCCATTTGATTATCTTCATTAGAGAAGTGTCCTTTGCCCATTTTTTAAATTGCGTTATTTGTCCTTTTATTATTGAGTTGTAAGCGTTCTTTATATTCTAGATATGTCACTTTTCAGATATATTATTTGAAATTTTTTTCTTTCATTCCTTGTATTGTCTTTTTACTTTTTCTGATGTCTGTTGAAGCATAAATGTTTTTATTTTCACTGAAGTCCAATTTGTCTAATTTTTCTTCAGCCGCTTGTGTTCTTAGAGGCAGATCTAAAAAGGCTTTTTGTGTAACCCAAGGTCACTAAGATTTACTCTGATAGTTTCTTCTAAGAATTTTATAGTTTTAGTTTTTGCATTTAGGTCTATGATTCATTTTAAATTAATTTTTGTATGTGTTATGAGTTAGAAGTTCAACCTCATTCCCCCTTCCCCCTGGTGGATATTCAATATCACTTGTTGAAAAGACTATTCTTCCCCTATTGAATAGTCTTTCCACCCTTGTCAAAAATTTACTTCTTAGTCAACACAAGATCTCCACGAGTAGAGACTTGGGAGAAAGCTACTATGCCATTCTAGATGAGGGAATAAGAGGAGTCTAGGCATCCAGATAACTCTGGAAATTTTGTGTTTCTACAAGGTTGGAGGAAGAATGACTAAGTTGGAAGTAATAAGTATATATATAGCCTATGGGTTCCAATATATGGACCAATTAATTTTAGTGTGCATGGATGCAATTAACTTTCCCCACCCTTCCCTAAAACTAAGTGTGCTTTCCAGCTGGTTGGCAACCAGCAACAACCTTAGAGAGATCTGATAGTATTATACAGAACTGACATTTCTGATGAGAAATGTTTTCCGGGGGTGTATATGCAAACCTGGGAGCAATACACATTTCAGAGACACAGAATAAGGACCCAGGAAGGGAGGATATCCCTCCCTCCCTCAGCATCCATGATCCACCAAGATGGGCATTTACAGATTCAGGTGGCCTAGCATCCATATATATAACACAGAGTTAATGTTGTTTTACATGCTTATTTAACATGATGATTGCAACAAGCATATCCTTTGTCAATTAACTATGTTTCTATACTCCTGTCTGGAGACTATCAAGGAGGCCTGGGAAAGACCCCACCTGTTCTGTATAAGAGACATTCCCAGGAGTGCTGGAGGCAGACTTCTGAAAGTGGGGAGGTTGTATGTGTGGCTGTCAAGAGCTTAAGATATGCACATAGTGGCGCTAAACTTTGGAAAAGCTGATTTCAAAGGAAGACTAGCCATGATTCCACAACATGCCTCTCTGAGTAGAGAAAGTGGCAAGAAAAGGTAAAATAACTCTTAACCTGGCAGGTCTGATGATAAACCTAGGGAGTAGCCCACGTGGGAGAGAGCCCAGAAGTACAAAGGGATAAAATAGAGAAAGAAAAAGGAGCATGCAACGCAGGACAATAGGAGAAAACACTGTAGAGAAATCTCAGGCTGCAGCAGAACTGTTGAAAAGTGTGAAGCAGATCAGAAAAGGCTACACAAACATGGCCAGAGGAAACCAAAGCCCTGCCATGCCTTCCAGCATGTTTCACGGCATGTCTGCTTTTAAACCTTTACCTACCACTTATGCAGCATCCACACACCATGTTGGTTCTGGCCCCTCTGCCTTGTCTCAAATTGCCATAAGCAAGATGATTGGGGGCCCACTGAACTTTAAATCCTGTCGGCTTTTAATGGTGTGCTTCATCTTCTGCTCACCTTCTCCATAGTATTGAAGAGTTCAAGCAACTTTTCCTTTTTGACTTTCTCTCCTCTCTTGGCCCTTTGCTCTCCAATTATCTCCCTGATTGCTCCTTCTCTGTTTCCATCCACCAATTTTTTGATTTCAGGATTTCAGAAAGCCCTATAGTTCACTCACACTCTAAGAATCTTGTACAGTTTATCTGATAATGAACTCACTACTTTTCTCAAAGATTATAATCCTTCTCCGGCAAACACTGTTGCTATAAATGTCAAGTGAGTCTCAGACTCAGCTTCTCCCTTCCCCATTCTCTCTAGGTACATTCTCAGTGTAATCTTTCTTCCTCACAGATATGACCTTCACTCGCTAATACCCTTAGTGACTCCCCATTGTCCACAGGATGAAGCCTGACTATAAGGCCTCATTTCACTTTCTGAGTCTTTAGAATGACACCGACAATGTGACTGCCTCACACTGCTATTGAAGCATTCCATGATTTGACCCAGGTGACCTTGTTAATACCCTATTTATCCTTACACACACACACACACACACACACACACACACACACACAGTCCCTTTCTCTTGTCTTGAAAACCCATTATTTACCCAAATATATGCCTTTGATCACGTTAAACATGCATACACATGCACATGCACGCACACACATGACTACATAGACCATGATGACTTAGCTGCTACAGGTGTATAAAAGCCTGAGGACTTATGGTGAACAAGAAGCTGAACATGAATCAACAGTGAGATGAGCTTGCCAAATTAAGTGAGTGCAATCTTGGTTTGAATGGAGGGAGGTAAATCATGTGTTCATTCAACAGTATTATCAATTGTCTGTGCTGGATGCTCCAGATGTGATACGGTCGCTGCCTTTTTGAAGTTTAATGTCTACAGAGAAAATGGACATTAAATAATGGTAGCTATAGAAATAAATACAAATTATAAATTGTGATGTCTGAGATGGCTTGGTCTTGTATCCCTGGAGGTCTGTGAAGAGGCTTGCTGTTATGTCCTGAAGGAAAGAGTATAATGGAGAGCGGATTTAGATTAGGAGGTGAGAGGAGGCCTTCCTGAGGAACTGATTAAGAACTGAAGGGCAGAACCAGGAAATGTGTGATAAGAAGAGAATTCCAGGCAGGCCCTAGCCAGTTTGGCTCAGTGGGTAGAGTTTCAGTCTGCAAACCAAAGGGTCCTGGGTTCGTATCTCAATTGTAGGCTCCTCCCTGGCCTGGGCCCTGAGCCGTGGTCAGGCGAGTGTAAGAGGCAACCAATCAATGTGTTTCTCTCGCATTGATATTTTTTTTCAGTCTTTCCCTCTCTGTTCCATTCTATCTGAAAATCAATGGAAAAAATATCCCCGGGTGAGGATTAAAAAAACAAAACAAAACAAGAATTCCAGGCTGAAGGAACTGCACAACAAAGGCCATGTTCAAGAGCTTGAATATTGCCTCAGGTTTAATGGGCAATCATTGAAGATGGGTTTTAGTACCACCACAATATGGAGTATTTCAGTGTATTTTGCAAATAACCTCTTTAAGGTTATTAGAAACAGATTAGAAATTTTTAAAAGGAGTATTGCAGGATGGAATACTAGGGGGAAGTCTAAGGGGAAATGGGCAGTGATTAATCTGGAGAAGACAAAATGCCAGAAGGAGGAAAGAAGCAAAAAAAAAAATTATTAATGCTCATTCGCTATGTGGTAATCACTGGGCTGGGAGCTATGACATTCATTATCTCATCCAATCCTACCACAACCCTGAAAGATAGACATTAGTTTCATTTTGCAGATGGAGAACTGAGGTTGAGTAATTTGCAAAATTATTAATTGGTAGAACCAGCTTTCAAACCTAATTTTATTTGATGTTGATGCCCTCTATAATACCATTTTTTATTCGATCTCCAAAGGGCTGCTGCCATATGTTGGAAAGATAAGGCCCTTAGATGCCCATAACCAGAGGACTAAAGGCAGAAGCATGTGCACCTGAGGGTAGAAAGAGTTAAGTTGAAGTGGTGTCCATGGAAACAGAGGAGTTAGGAGTCCCATCAGATCCTGCAAATAGACCCAGAGGCCCAGGGCCAGGAGGGCTAGGGGTCAGCACAGGAATGCAACTGAGAATCTGGAAGATGCAAAGGAGTGTCAAAGAGCAGGGGAGCTTATTCAATGAGTGAGAAGCTGTGGCGGCCATATGTGCAACTCCTCAGACAACCCATAAGAAAGGACCTGCCCACCAGCTGTGAGGTGTATGTACAGCATTGGAGCTAGTGGTACACTCTTCTAGATGCTCTCCCCTGGCCAGTGACCCACCACAATAGCAGTACTACAGCCTGACCACTTCTGCTCAAAGTGGGATTCCTTTAACAGGCCATCGTTGCTCTGGATCTTCTCAGTGGATTCTCTAAGTCTTTGTCAGATGGGCAGTGCAGTCCGAAGCTCTCCCTGCTCAACTGGTCTGCTTCCCAGAAGACCTGAACTGGCACAGAAGCCAAAAGTTGAGAGCAACTAGGACTCAGGCCACTGGCATGGACCATCATAATAGAACCAGGTTTTATATTATATGCCAGACACTGTTCTAGAAACTGTATGTATATTAAATTTTTTTAATCTTCAAAGCACTATGAATGAGCACTACTATTATTACCAATTACAAATGAGTATTCACAGAATAATATATAAATACTCTAAGCTATCACAACTAGTAATTTGTAGAGCCAGAATTTGTACCCAGACAGTCTGACATAGAATTAAAATTTATAACCTTTGAGCTTTCCTTGGGCAACCCATTTCAAGGCAGTTCTAGATAAACGTAAAAGACAAAGGAGCAAGGCCTTGTAAAGTATTTGCTCTATGTGTGGGGTAGCATTCCCGATCTCTCTCCCTCTCGCCTTTCCACATTGTGTTCCCCCCACAGTGGCCTGCCTTTCTTTCCCAGTCTTCTCTTGACCCCTTTCTTCACAGCCTTCACAAGAGTTCTTCCCTTGGCCTAGGCCAGCCGTGGGCAAACTACGGCCCACGGACAGGATCCAGCCGTTTGAAATGAATAAAAGTAAAAAAAAAAAGCCCGTACCCTTTTATGTAATGATGTTTACTTTGAATTTATATTAGTTCACACAGACACTCCATCCATGCTTTTGTTCCGGCCCTCCGGTCCAGTTTAAGAACCCATTGTGGCCCTGAGTCAAAAAGTTTGCCCACCCCTGGCCTAGCCCTCCTCCTCACATTCATCTAACTTCTCTGGTCCAAGGTCTACTTATCCCCCATGTTTTGGTCAGTCATCAGGGCCTTGGGGAAATCTGTCCTGACCACCAGCTTGTGTTCAGACCCCTGTTACACTCACTAGTGGCATCTGGTGCTTTTCTTCCAGAACTCTTATTGCAACTCCAAAAAAGTAACTGACTTCATAATGAATTGCTTGAAGTTTGTGAATAGGTTGACAGGATGGCTCTACCCTGGAGGCTTGGGTCTCAGCCACAAAGAAGAGAGGGCAGATAGAGGCTTACAGCAGAGACATAGCCTAGTCAGAAAAAAATATGTTTGAAATATTAAGTGAGGAATACCATTACCAGAGGTATGTAGAGAGGACCGTCGACACTTGGTGGGAATTTTAGAAAGGATAGTCAACATGACAGAACCTACTGTAAACCTTCCATCTCCAAGGGTCCCCGAGGGACCTCCCTGAGGCTGTGGCATCCACAGGTGCCCTGCTATCACCATGCGGTATTTGATTGTCATAAAACGAGGCAGCACTGTGCAGTGAAACACCTAGAGGCAGAAAATGGGGCATTTCCTCTGGTTTTGATTTGGTTTTCACTTTCGCACTGCTGAAAGTAAGACCTTCCTTCCCACACCACTTGTCCTGTTTCCTTAACTGCGAAATACAGAGATAGACTAAATCATCCCTAAGGTCCTTTAATCCAAAGAATTACAGTCCATATTTCTTTGTATGACTCTTCCATTGTTCCAATTTCCCACCCTTTTTAGTGTCATAGGTTTTTCCCCTTGCTCATTAGTGATCAACACAATGGAAAAATGACCATTGAGGAACATTATTTGACTATTCTTGCCTTATATGGTGACAGGATGAAAGAATTATAATGAAAAATAAATTAATTTTCTTTAAGACTTTGAATTTTATAAAATTATTACATAAAAATTATTTAGCTAATTTCTCCTAAGAATTATATAATACAGATGGTATTATTTTCTCTTTACTGATGATGAAACTAATTATGGGGGCTCTATAATGTGTCCCCCCCCTGCAAGGTCTCAGAGCTTGAAGCAATTTCTGGGGCTTGAACCAGCCTGTGATTCTGCAATGCTGTCATTCTTGCATATCATCAAGTGGGGTCAAGTATGAGGAACACATATTTCAGTAGTAGCATTAGTACACAGTGAATCTGCAAATGAACTTGGTCACTGGCTTTCATATGTAAGTCACAACAGAGAGCTAAAGATGAATTATTTCATTCAGCATATTAGTTCACTGAAAATCAATTTATTTTTAAAAAATAGTTATTTGTGGGACTATTTAGCAAATAAAAATCCATATATTTTTGTTATGAGGGCACTTAACGCAAAACCCAAGGACACACATTTCAGTCACGTTTTAGGCAAAAGTTCCAAGTATCTCAGCTTTTACAACTAATAACGAAGTCATATACATAAGTAATACAGAAGGAAAAGAAGTTTGAGGGGGAAATCACTATGATGTTAATCTTTTAAAGAGTTATTGTTTAAGGTCAGATTTTTTTTAAAAATTCTGAAAACTACCTTTGGTCTTTTCTCTCTTGGTGGATGAACCCATTATGTTGGGGTAGGGGTTAGATGAGGAACATTTTTTTTTTTCTAGAAAGACAACATCGGGGGCAGACTGGGGCTAGGAGGTGGGCTAGGTTTTCATCTCCTGTTATTGGTCTCTGGGAGATACTAGGTGGGCCAGTGTTACTCCTTTGGACCTTGCTTTCTCTATAAGTAAACTGGGAACAACTAGTCAACATGTTTAGATGCGCCCTAATTAGTTTGGCTCAGTGGATAGAGCATCGGCCTGCGGACTAAAAGGTCCTACGTTCAATTCTGGTGAAAGGCATGTACCTTGGTTTCCGGCACATCCCCAGTAGGGGGTATGCAGGAGGCAGCTGATTGATGTTTGTCTCTCATCAATGTTTCTAACTCTCTATCCCTCTCTCTTCCTCTCTGTAAAAAATCAATAAAATATATTTTTAAAAAAATGTTTAGATGTGATGGCCAACGGGGACATTATTACATTAATCCTTGTGTGGAAGACTGGAGACATGTTAAATGTTTTCCTATTCATTATCTTATTTTCTCTCAAATCCCTGTAAGGTAGTTAAGAAAGAGATGTACATGTCGCCTTGGAAGACAAGAAAACTGTGCCTACATGAAGCAAATGGACTTGCCTCAAGTTGTAAAGCTAGGATAGTGTAGAGCCAGGACTTGACCTCGGGTCCGATGGCTCTAGTCCAGCGGTTTCCCCTCCGCCTTGAGGTGCTGCTTTGCACGGGCTCCACGTTTCATTCCTAACACATAACTTCGGGGAGGATGTGTAAGGAGACTGAGCCCGAGATCGAGAAGGCATTTATGTGTAAGAGGCGCCTGTGCATTAATGCGGTGAGTGAGAAGTCGAACCAACATCTAATTTTAGTATGCAGCCAGTGCAGTGTTCCTGCTAATCGTATTCAGTCAGGCTGACTGAGGAAGAGAAAGGGAGAAAATAAACATTTCACTTAACCTTTACAATTCGTATATTTTGATTGTTTCACCAGCTTTAGAATACCATTTCCCCTGTAATTGCCAGCCATTTTCTATGCTCTCCGCATACTCAGCAGCTTCTTTGCTCTCAGTTGTTTGTTCTCTCCTCCTAGTCTATTCCTCCGATGTTTCCTTCCCCTGCCTTCTACCTCCTGTCACTCCTCATGCCCACCGCCTTCAGGCCTGAGTCCCTGTCTGCTCACTCTTTTCCGACCACATCGTAGACATGCAGCAGGCTCGTGGGGAGCGGGAAGAGACCTTGGAAATGAACTGTTAGATGGTCTGCACATGGGATCTCCAGGAAGAGGAAGAGGCAAGAAGCCCCATAAACCACAGAAGCAGGAAATGACAGCATCTTCACGACACAGAAAACAGAGGAGGAGGAAAAGAAAACAAGGGAGTGAAAGAGTAAAAGCATCGTTTTCTCCTGATATTCTCATCCTACCTAGGGTCAAACAACCACGAAAAACAACAATGAAGCTTTGTTAAGTGAAAGCTATGGAATGGAAATACGTTTTTGTGTTCAACATGGTAATTACGAATGCAATGATTAAACAATAACAGTACAAGAAGGTTAGGGTGGACCAGGCCTTGGAGATGAATAGGCAGGAATTGTCATGCAGGAACTTCTTGGTGGGAGAATGGGAAGTTATTGTCATATTGATCTGAATCAGAAAGTTGTACATCCCCCCCAACATGGGAGCAGGATGAAAATCTCCCTGTTACCATACCCAGCTGGTCAGAACCCAAAGCCCCTAGAGTAGATCTGTGCTGTGCTGCTCAGTCCGGTAGCCACGAGCCACGTGTGGCTTTTGAGCACATGTCACGCGATTGGTCCAGAGTCATATGAACCATAAGTGTAAATTACACACCAGGCTTTGGAAACAAACAAAAAATGGAGAAATAAGATCTCATTAATGATTTTTTAAAAACTGATAACATGCTGAAATAATACGTTTGATGTTATTTATATACAGAATTACAATTACTTTTACTTTTTAAACCCTTTTTATGTGGCTACTGCAAAATTTGGGAATACATGTGTGGTTTACGTTTGTAGTTTTCACTATATTTCTATAGCAAACTCTGGATTGGAGGTTCAGAGTTGCAATTAGGAGCAAACAGAAAGAGAAATCCTCCCCAGAATAATAATCAATATGCCTAACCTAGGCAACCCTGGAAGGTATTTGAGGCAGAAAATTGTTTTCGGATTGTTGTTGATAAAATCTAGACAGTCCAAGTGAACTTTGAACAACTGTGCATGGAACTGGAGAAAACAGCCCAATGTTAGCAGCACACAGTTACAGAAACCACCTCTTGGAGAAGAAGGTAGGGCAGGGAGCCCTGTGGAGTCAGAACAACTCGAGGTGGGGAAGCCAGACTGGGGCAGCCAGACCTTTTTTTGAGTTTTGCCATATTTGCCTAAAGGTGTTTGGGTTTAGTGAGGAGAAACAGAAAGTTCTTAGTAGAAACCCATTGTTACCTATATACGGAGTGTTCCCCCAAAATGTATACACACTAACAGCTGGTAGCACAACATTGAAAATGTATTTTAATAAACACTGCCTTTATAATTATTCAAAGTGTGTGCATACATTTGTTGGGGACGCCCTATATTAGTATATAAGAAATGGCATATATTTGCATGCAACTGGTTACCCTGAATAAGCCGGCATCAGTTCTGCACGGGCGCGTGTTTTGTCATGCCCAGTGAATCCTGTTGCAGGCTTCATTAAGCTCCATTTTAAGGAACGTGTATTCTTGTGGCTCTCCATCTCCACTTCGATCTACCTCCTGACAAAACTCCAGCTACTGGAGTGCCTGGGAGAAAGTAAGCTGTTCCCCTCACAGAACGGGATTTCAGCCACGCCCACCCCAGCAGAAGGTGCTTAGAGTCCTAGTCATGGTCCTGTTCAATTACGTTCCGTTTTTCAAAATTCGGTGTTTAAAAAAAGATCCTAGCAGTTAAGATCTTGCAAACCCAGTGTTCCAAGAGGAAATGCACACAGTGAGCCCTCAGTGTAACGTGCAATGTGGGTCGCTCCCACAGAGGGGATTTAGCGAAGACTTGCCCTGTCCCTTCTCTGTCCTGGAGCTGCCGTTCACAGTGACAGTGGCTGTGAACCTAACCTTAGGGTTTCTCATTCAAAATATGATATTGGTGTTTAAACCAATCAAGAAATTTAATACCAAAAACTATTTTTTGTCTTTAGTCTTCTTTGGTTCTCAATGGCAACCCAGAATAGGAGGTGTGGCTATTTTTAAACCTTAGCGAGTACAGATGACCAAGAGCCTTTTGTGTATCTAACATAAATACAATCTAAAAGAAAGCAGCTACTGAATGAAACCCCAAAGACATTCTAATCCTCAAGTGGGAGATACCGCATAACAGATTGAAGTCTTTTGAATTCTCTTTAGAGATACCCCAGCCAAGAGGTCTTCTCTTTTCCTTAACAGAAGGAATAACTGAGGCAGAGACTAGTCCGCATCTCTGAACACTCATGCATCCTGCTTCAGGCCTAGGAGCAGCTCTGCGTTCTGCGTTGACTGTTAAGGATGTCGGCACCTACTGTTTCTCTTCTTTGTTCTGGTTTTCAAGGGTACAGACACCAATACACAGTTTCTTTATTACTCTTATCAACAGAGATTGCCAAACTCTACCAACTTCTCCCTTTGATGGTGTTTCGCAGAATATTATGCTCTAATCTTCACGTTGTGTCTAATCATATCATGGGCAGTTAAGCTTGTGTTCTGTTCCTGAAAAGTTGTAAGGTCTTGGGCAGGTTATATAATTGGACTGGGGCTTGGTTTTCCTAGTCTGTAAAATGGGGATGGTGATACTGTCCTCACGTGGAGATTGAATGAGACGTAACTTACAGGGCTATCCACACACATGGGATCATTTTCTCTGTATCTGTAACTGCCCAGCACATAGTAGGCAGGCAAATCATAGTTGCTGAGTAGCAGCTTCTTCAACTTCATTCTCCAAGGCTATTTTAAGAGGCGGCTGGGAGCAACCTCCATTTCCCCCATAGTGATGCGAGGTAACCCACAGTGCTATTCTGATATTGCCCATCATGCCACCAGGAAGGGATGTAAACACTCTGAGCAGGGGAAACAGTGCTGGAGAGAGCTTCGGGCTGACCCGTCTCACTCAGCAACCCAAGGAATAATAGTTAAAAAGTTCCCAGTTCTCGGCGGTCGCGGGGTTAGTTCATAGGATGCTGGCTGCAATCGTGCCCTGGGGTTAAGCACAGATCTTGTTTTCATGTCTTGGTATTGCTCAATTAATTGATCAACTACTCATCAAAACACATAGTGTGCTCCTAATGGGAGATAAGTGCTGTTCTAGTTACTGGGATTCCAAGTGTGAACAAGGCGGGCAGTGTCCTGGCCCTCAGGGAGGGTCCGCTCTGGAAGCAAAGTGGCATTTAAAAAAAATCACCAAAACTCAGCTCACAGCCAGGGTCTATGAAAAGAACAACACAGGCAGAGCTATGCCTGGGAACCTCGTCACGGCGACCAAGGTGGTTCAGGTCCCATCGTGCCATGTGGAAGTGAGTCTGGAGGGGCCAGTGGGCCTCACGAGGCCTTGGAAGACAGGAGCAGAGGGAGCATGCTGGCTGAGGATGCAAAAGAAATAAATCTTTGGTTGGCTTTTTGTAAAAAGGGGAGAATTCCTCCCTCTTAGGGTCATGGGGATTAAACAAGCTACAGAAGAAAGGAGCTCAGAATGGTACCTTACGCTGACTTCATTAAAAACACATGGAGCTGCTGCCTGTGCATTCATAGAAAGCAACCACATAACAGAGTCATAAAAATCCTAGGAAAAGGTGCTGGAGGCCTCCACAAGGGAGTGACTAACGCTCCTTAGCAGAGAGAAGGACCCTAGATGGGCTTCCAACACGAAATAGGTGGGGCCGGGGACTATGGCACAAGGAAATCGCAAGCGCCTCGCATGAAAGAGCATGGCTCCTGGCGGGGGATGGACTGTAATTGCTTCTTCTGGTTGGAATATGAGTGCCCTGGAGGAGGGGCAAGAGATGAGCTGGCTGAGCCCGGAGAGTAATCCCCGTTCCCCTGGCTGTCAGGAGCTCTGGGAGGTGAAGAGAGAATAGCAAACCTCCGAGGCCCGGACCCAGACGCGGTGGGCCATTTGGACCTCCATCATCTGCGAGGTGAAACCCCGATCGCGTGCCAAATTGCCTCTCCGGGCTCCAGCTTCTCCCCACTGCGGACTGTTTGCCTGTCTGGGATGAGATAATTTGTCAGACACCAGCTGCTGATCATTCTTTCCTCATGGGTACATTTATTATTATGTTACAATACGCATGAAGAATCTTTACCATCACTGGAGTGAAAATGATTAAAATGTTGGTTTTTGTTTTGTTGTTTTTGGCCGCCCCCTCCCCCGAAATTCTCAACCCTTCCATCTGCCAGAGATGATGGCATCGGTCATAGACTGGGCTCAGGGAGCAGGATGGGCACCATCATTGTCATAATTAACAAAACAGCCAGCAGAGAACCCCCGGGGCTGGGGCTGGGGCTGGGGCTGGGGAGGAAGGTCCACTGGAGCTTTGTGAGCAGACCAGGAGCTTCTGCATCCATGGGAGCTGGACTGTGCGGCTCAGAGAGAGCGCCGAGGATGGGCAGGCGGGCTGGCTGCCTTCTAGAGCTGCACCATGTCTAATTATGTACCAGGAGGCAAGAAAAGGTGTAGGTCTGTCTTTCCAGTTCAGAGGAAGAAAAAAAATCTGTGGTGTCTCGCGTCTAAGAAACGAACAGGCTGACCTTTCAGAGCGTCTGAAAGAAAAAACCAGATGTATTCCTCAAGAGTCACTGTGACTGAAGGCTTGCATTGTGCAGCCGCATAAAGGGAGAGCCAACCAGAAAACAGCAGCTGATGATCTGAAGCCGGGCTGTGCTATTGTCCAGCACACAAATATTCTACAAGGACCCAGACCACCATGCGGTTCTCTGTGCACAGACTATGGGGGCCGGGGAGGGGGGGTGGCGGAGGGGCCAGGGCTTTTTTCTTTTTTTTTTTTTTTACTCCTTTTCTTTCTTTCCTTCCCCAATCCCCTTCCTTCCAATCCCTCTACAGCCGCTCACATTCAACGGCCAGCAATTGTTCCCAATGACCCTCTTCACTCTCCAAATGGGAGGTGGGTCTCCCAAGATTTTCTCTTTGTACCTAACAGTCCCCTGGTGCAGGCAGGTTCCAGGGAGGAGGTGAGGTCTCAGCTCCCTGGGGACAGTGACTGGGAATGGAGTGGCTGTGATTTATTTTCCATCCAGCAAAGTCAAAGCAAGGCGAGTGTGGGCTGGGAGGCAGACAGGAGAATCTCCCCCCACCCCCAACCTCATCAAGGGCTGCTTCCTATTGTCCTCTGGGAGGGCTCAGGGCTGGTGGTGCCAGAGGGGGAAGGGAGAAGGAGCAGCAAGAGGAGGTGGCTGCGTGGAATGGAGTGAGATCTTCTCTCCATTCCAGCTCAGTTCTTTCAGGTTTTCTCCAACACACATTATCAACCTTGGCTTTTGTGGATGCATTTCAACTCCTCTCTAACCTGTACAGTCCTTGTCTTACTCTCCTTCTTGTCTTCCCATTGCTCCCAGAATTATATTTGCTCCAAGCAGCTCTTAGTGAATATCCACTAAGTGGAATTAATTCTGTGCCCCTAGGTCTCTGGGTCTGGTTCCTCCTTGTCATTCACAGTGTGTGTCCTCCCAGCAGCAGCCTAGGTTGACTGATGAATGGATAGTGGCCCCTGCCCCCAAAACTACCACTTTCTTTTTTTTTGGCTGGACTTGTTGCTGATTTCTGAGGTCCATGTCTATATTTACTAAACAACATTTATTGGTCAGTAGGCAAAAAGAAGTTCATCTAACAAGATGAAATCATAGTGCCCTGTCCTTTTAAGTCAGCGGTTCTCAACCTGTGGGTCGCGACCCCCATCGGAAAACACATATATAATTACATATTGTTTTTGTGATTAATCACTATGCTTTAATTATGTCCAATTTATAACATGAAATTGGGGGTCACCACAACATGAGGAACTGTATTAAAGGGTCGCGGCATTAGGAAGGTTGAGAACCACTGTTTTAAGTGGTCTGACCACACTCTTCATAATCCACTTGAGGCAGATGCAACAACCATCCAGTAGCAGGATCTCGTCACCTCTGTGATTGAGATCAGAAGTCCTGCTCCCTGATGCAGACGCTGGACCACACCGGGGTCGAGCCTCAGGTGCCGTCCCTAAGGTTTCGGGCTGCCTCCTGTTTTATATCTGCCACAGCACTCGGCATGGGAGGGCACTGTGACTGCATACAGGTTTGATTCTTTCTTGTCTCTCTCACCCGTTAGACCTTAAGGTCCCTATAACAATAACTAAATATGTATGGGGTGTTTGGTGTGTGTCAGGTACTATGTTAAAAGCTTCACATGTGTTATCACATTCAATTTTTCATTCTGTGAAAAGTGTATTCCAAGTGTCAAGGAGAGTGCTTGGCACATTTGGAATTTAATAAATATTTGTTGAACCCATAGGAGGAAGGAATGCTAAGGCCCTTCCAAGATGGCGACGAACAAAAGCAAAGTCCTAGGAAATGAGACGTTCCAAGAAAGCAGCCAAGTCAAAGGGACAACCTACAGCATTCTTGAAGATACAGACGAACCCCATTCTGTGCAATAAGATGCATGGCCCCTGGACTTTTCAGCATGTAGTCGCACTTTAAAAGCATCAAGGAGTTGGCTATTTTAAGAGAATCCTGTTGTGGATTCTTCTGTTAAGCAAAGACTCAATTTTGTAATGAAAATGAACCATCCCCTTCCTCTGAAATAGTCATAACTGGCAAGACCATCACAAGTTTGCATTCTTCAAAGTGCTTTCCAACATCTACAACCATATGCGCACACACAGGTCTTTTGCACCACTGGAGAATCCAGTGTGTTGAGCTATTTAGTAACAGATCCCTTTAGTACTGAGAAAGAAGTGCTCCCATTTAACAGATGAGGAAACTGAGGTTCGGGGAGGTGACATAAATTGGCCAGGGAAAGTCCCTCGGACAGCTTTGGCACCTGAAGGCTCTTCTCAAGCATGCTGTCATTTTGAATCCTGACCTGGGATAATTTAGGATTATTTAAGATTATTCTAATTTAGAACTGAATTTAGAATTAGCCTGGGTTCTTAGGTTGTTCTCAGATCGCAGATGCCTGTTTCGTGCCCAGATTTACTAATTTACTTTAAAAATATTTATTCAAAGCCTCCGATGTGCCTGCCATTGCTCTGGGGACTGGGAAGCATATTAGGAAACACAATAGAAAAATAAATCCCTGCTCTCAAGGACTTTGCTAGAACCTCACTGTCCAAAGTGATAGCTACTAGCCACATGGGAATTTAATTCAAATTAATAGAAGTTTCAAAAGTTAAAAATTTAGGTCATGAATTTCAGTAAAGAATTTCCAGTATGCAGATACTTGAGTGTCAAGCCCTTCAGTTGCTACACGTGACTGGTGGCTACACTTAGTGCAGGTACACTGTCGCCTCTGTTGCAGGAAGTTCTATGAGCCAGTGCTGCTCTTGATGGACAACAGACAAGTACATACAGTGTCTGGTGGAGGGAAGGGTATGAAAGTCATTAACGCAGGTGAGTGACAAGAGGAGATGGGCAGGGAAGTACTCATTCTGGGTGTGAGGTCAGATCCCTGAACAGGGGCCTGAATGAAGAGGCCCGGTGGATAAGTGGGGAGACGGACATTCCAAGGAGGGGAGCACATCGGACAAGGGCCAAAAGGTAGCATGTTTCTGTGTTTGAGGAACAGCAGGGGGGTTTCTCTGGCTGGAATGGGGTGAAAGAGGAGGCAGTATTTGGGGATGAAATTAGAAAGGGGGGCTGGGCCACATCATAGAGGGCCTTGGAGGGTCTGGTACACCTTGGCACTGCATGAGAGCTGAGCACCAGCAATTTGGAGTTCTGACTTTCCCTTCTCTTTCCATTTCTCCAATATCCATGCATCCATCCATCCATCCACCATTAACCTCCCTATCTCTCTCTATTAATCAATCTATCTTTTTCTCTCTCCACACCTTTGTGTTTTATAACTGTTCATGCCTTTGTAAGTAGATGTATCCTATTTGTTGATGGCACCCTGGAGGACCCAGAGCACACAACAGCATTCTGCACAGACAGCGTCAAGTCCTCTGAGCCCTCTGATTCTGAGACTGCAGGATCTGGCAGGAGTGCTGCTGGTCAGGGGCAGGACAACTGGGAGAGTTAGACGATGCCAAGAGATGCCGTGTGCAATGAGCATTACTGTGGATAATGAATACTACTTGTAGAGTTTACTATTCACCAATAAAGGTGATACAACACTCTTTTTATTCATTCCTTTAATACGCTCATTGAGCGCTTCCTGTGTATCCAGTGGTTTGCCCAGGAGTGAGGCGATTACCAGGACACTGGACTTTCCGTGCTAAAACCAAGAAAGTCACAGGCAAATTGGGGAAGATGATCAGCCTACTTGAGGGGAACATGTGACTACAAAGACGAGATATGTTGCTTGCCTTCAACACCACACAATGTCACGGTCTAGGTGAGAACCCAGACACTATAGAGTCCTAATGCTTTGCTACAGGAGATCACAGTTGCTCTAGCAAGTTGCATACCTGCAAGGCCTCAAAGCAGTGAGGGCAATGAGGGAAGGCTTCCTGGTGTAGGGGGATATCTGTGTTGATTCTTGAAGATGACTAACGATGCCTACGTTGTGGCCCCAACTCTAATGCCTTCTCCAGGGTCTCTGTGGCAATCTCCTAACAGGTAGGTTGACTACTTACACCCACAATGTCTCATTTATTCTTGCTGTGCCCTCTCCATCAGATCACCACCTGACCTCCGAGATTCTTCTGGCTTCCAAATGCTCCATGTCTGATGGCTTTGTTTGATTAGGAAGCACTAGAAGGGGAGGAATTGACTACATAGTTGTCCACGGGAATATCACTATTTGGGCAAAGGACGCTGTTGATCATTTCTTAATTCCTTCATGGCATAAAGAGAACCAGAGGGCATCTGCAGGAATGTATATTCATCTAAATTCACGGACAGAGGGAGCCAGGCGGAAAGGCTGTTCAAAGGTGAGCTGCATCTTGCTCAGTGAGTGTGCATTTCTCAATGCTCAGAAACAGGCATTAAAGCCTGCAGCACAGTCATTTGGAATTTCAAAGGTTTCTTCTTCAGGGGGTGGGACACAAAAGCCACCACTGTTAGTCACATAATGCTGGGATGGTGGGGGACAGCAGCACACCATTAACAAGGCCTGCTCAGCAAACCTTTATGGAGAAAGACAAGAGCTATTTCGCCGGGTAAAGAAGATGCCTCATTACAGTGGCTTGGGACAAAGATTACGATCATTATTGCTTTTGAAAATTCACTCCTATATTCTACCTAGGTTGGGAGTGTTTAAGAGGGGAAAGGCAGTTTTGAAAAGTAGTTCATAGATCACTAAAGAATCACAAACCACTCAATATTCCCCCTCTTACTCTCGCTCGCTCTCTCTCTCTCTCTCTCTCTCTCTGTTGAAGGACTCAATCCGAATTTAGAATAAATGCAACACCCTCATCAAGAAAGCCTTCCTTTCTTAAGGCAGACGTTTTTCAGTAATTCTCTGAATGGTTTTAAAAGATGCCCAAATCCCAGCCAACGGTTTTGAGGGACCAAATAAGATGGTGCTGCACCCATATAAAGCTACTGGTCCTTCAACATCATCTGGCCTGGCTTCGCTTGGCTTCTCCCTCTCCTTTGTTTTGGAATTACACGAGGCGAATGCCACAGATCTAAGTTGGAAAACCAGGAGCCCAGGCTGCAGAACAGCCAGCAGACAACACTGTCTCTGAACTGCTATTGTTTCTATTTTAGGAGCACACTGAGTGATTAGCTTGGGTAGCAGTAACATCGCATTACCTTGCACAGGCTGGAAATGCCTTTCAATAAGGAGGCAACACGGAGGCCATGTGATACAATCCCGTAGACAGAGCCAAGTGGAATACATCAAAGAGAGCCTTGATGCAGATGTTTCATGCAGAAGAAAATTAGGTCAGAGACCACTTCAATTTCAGCTTCTGCCAGCCTCGTTTGAGAGCTTCCAGTGAATTCGTAATGAATAGCTTCTAGGGCACTTTTCTCTCATTCAGTCGCAGGCTGCCACAGCCAGATGAGCGTTCCATGTGGAATCTTCTCTCATTATTTAAAACTGCCACTTTGTGTTCTGAAATTCCAGAACCCTTCCAATGCACCACCGCTCAGGCTGAAACAAAGGATTCTGAAAACACGGGGAGAGCCACCACTCTGTATCATACCCTTGCGCTCTCTCTCTTTCTCTCTCGTATCCATCATATCCACCCATGGGCTTTAATTCATGCCCCAACCCCCTTTTCTCCTGTCTATGAGGAGTCTCGGTGATATTGGGCTTTTAAAAATCTTACTCAACTTTGAAGAAGCTGAGTGGCCCTTAGATGACCAGAATGCTGTGTTGGCTTCTTGCAGGGAGCATGCATGTGTGAGTGTGGCGTGCATGTACAAAAAAAAAAAAAGCTATTCTCTGAAAAGAGCAGAGAAGGGCAGTGTGACCTCAATGAAAGTGAATGATGCATCTTTTCCCTGCCTACCCCCAACTCCATCTCACATGTAATTTATTATATCGGAGGGCTAGAGTCTGGAGCACCCGGTATCTTCCTCTTCCCTCTGCTCTTCCTGCCTACCCTTGGCGGGTTTCACACTGACAAATCCTTGCTGACTGGGTGGGGGTGAGTAGAGGGATCACTTCAATTCGCGCCAGAAGAATCATTCGATTCTAAACGCATTTGGAAGACAGGGGCCCAGAGACAGACACATAGGATCACAGAGGCGCCTGACGCTGGTGACACTCTCATTTCCCACGGGAGAGGAGAGGAAGTGGCGGCCGGGCTCCAGCTCACCGTGACACAATTGCTTTGTTTTGCTACCCCCAAGGCACCGGGGCATTCAGTAACGGCTTTTCTCAATCCTAGGGTTTGCAAAGCTAGTGGCAGAAGCTTCAGAAAAGCACTCAAAGGCCCACTCCGGCTCCCGGCTCCAGTCCAGGGTGGGAGGCCCTCATGCACATGTTGCCTGTCCTGTCCTGCCATTTAAAATGCTTTCTCTGGCTTAAAACGGAGGTACTAGTCTCCCTGCCTTTCTTCCCCAACTCAGTCTCTTTCCTGCCAGCATTCTCCTGTGATCTTTTTGTCGTGGTTTCTCTCTCTCTCTCACTCTCTCTCTCTCTCTCTCATTTCTGAGGAAAGCAGATGATCTGATAAAGAGATGTAGTTAAGTTCCACCTCCCTGTCACCTTGGATAAGCAACCCTCTTCTCTACATTTAGTGTCCTCACCAGGAAAATGTGGGTGCTGATCCCCGAATCCCTCGCAACTTTGACACTGACTCAAGACATAGTCTTTCTCATGTGTTGTAGGCAATTGACATCATCTGGAAATGTCTGGCTGTGGGTTGTAGCAGATCTACTAAGATGCTAACAAAGACCTTGCTCATAGGATTAGCATCAAAGGGCCTGGGCATGTTCATGTAGCAGCAGGACAGCCTGACTTCTTCCAGGTACACTGCAATGGGGCAGCTCAACACAGGAGAAACAGCACTGGCTTTGGGTCAGGCAGACGTGAGTTTACATTTAAGCTCTGGCTGTGTGACCTCAGACAAATCACTGAGACTCTCTGATCCTGAGGTTCTTCCACAGTAAAAGTATGATAATAACCATTATAAAAGGTTACAGGATTAAATGAAATATGTAAAATATATGTGCCTGATACATAGTAGGGACTCAGCAAATATTACTGTGATTTTTATTATTGCTATCAAAAATTAACAATGTAGATATATATGATTATATTTATATCTGTTTATATGTTAACATATTTATATATGTTTATATATTAATATGTCAATATCTATATTATGTATAGATACATATTTATATATACATCTGCATGTATATATGCAGAAATGTCACCTATGATCTAGGGTAGTCAAAAAAATTAACATTGTTTGAATTCACTTTTTTTGCTCCGTGTGAAGAATCTTTTAAGAACACACACACACACACACACACACACACACACTTCAATTTCTAAAGTCAGTAGCAACTAACATCCATTTAAAATTCTTACTGAGATTTTGGCACATAAGTGCACAATAAGTGTTATTAGCTACACTTATTTTTATTTACAATAATATCCTCAGCATCATGAATTCCCAAGTTACCATACACCCCTTCCCTAGGCCTCTCCCTGAAGAAGCTTCTGTTTTTGGAGGAACACGGGCAGAGAAAACCTATGCAGCTAGAAGTCACAGCTATGGACTTGATGCTGGGCTCTCAACCACAAAATCACAGCCCACAGAGCCTGGCAGGTGAGAAACTGAAACCCAAAGAGGTGACATGACCTGACCAAGGTCACGGAGAACCCCAGGTCTCATCGAGTGCTCCCCTATGTCCTTAGCTGTACGATTCAACGGAGGCCATGAACAGGAAGATGCTTGGCACAGGCCAGGTGCTCGCCGCATGCCAGCGCCCCTCCCTCCGCACCTGCCAGCGCTCCTGCAGCGGCCCTGGCGGAGGGCCACCGTCACGCAGTGACTGCGGGCTGTCTGCCACCAATGGCACCGCTGTCCAAGCGGAGCACTGCCTGCCCAGAACTGGACCTGGCCCCTGCCAGGTGATGGGGCAATGACAGCACAGCCCTCCACGGCCATGGTGCTGAGCAAGCTGGGCCGGCACCAAGAGGAGAGTCAGACCTCAGGGTGCCAGCTGCTGGCTCGGTGTGCTGGTATGTGACCATGGGAATTTACAGAAGCGAGCGGGGCCAAACAGGGGAAATGAAACACACATTTGCTCTTTTCTACATTTATTCATTTGCTCACTTGTTTACTCATTTACTTATGCATTCATTTAATTATTCTTTATTGGACACCGTGTTTGGAGAAATAGGGCTTCTAAGATTTCATTACTTAGCAAAAGAGACTATGTGGATCGAGATACAAACCAATTACAATACAATATGGCAAGTGCTATAATGGCAAAATACTGTGGCAACACAGCAGAGGGAGGCATTCAATTTTCCTGCTTCACAAGTATTAGATGGAGACGAGATTGTGTAATAATCAGGGTTTGAACAGAGAAATAAAGTAAATGATATATATATTTTAGAGGCCCGGTGCACAAAATTCATGCATAGGAGGGGGGTGCCCCTCAGCCCAGCCCTCTCTAATATGGGACCCCTTGGGAGATGTCTGAGCCGGTTTAGGCTTCATCCCAGGGATCGGGCCTAAACCGGCAGTCTGACATCCCTCTCACAATCTGGGACTGCTGACTCCTAACTGCTCGCCTGCCTGCTGGCCTGATCCCCCTAACTGCTCTCCCCTGCTGGCCTGATTCCCTTAACTGCCCTCTCCTGCCAGCCTGATCACCCCTAACTGCCTCTGCCTTGGCCCTGCCACCATGGCTTTGTCTGGAAAGATGTCCAGTCTAATTAGCATATTACCCTTTTATTAGTATAGATATACACATACATACATATGCGTTACATTCATATATATTTAGGGATCTGACCTTACACAGTTGTAGGAATTGGTTTAATAGTATGTATAGCTATTGTCTTTGCCTGAGTTTGGCAGGCATTTTCTGTAAAGGGCCAGATAATAAATACTTTAGGTTTTACAAGATATATGGTCTCTGTGGCAACTACTCAACTCTGCCAATTTAGCACCATAGCAGCCCTAAACAATTCATAAACAAATGGCTGTGTCCCAATACAATTTAACTTCCAAAAAAAAAAAAGGAAATGGGCCAGATTTGTACTGTGGGCCATACATAGTTTGTGAGCCTTGGTCTTTGTGACTGGTTTGGAGCCTGGAGTTAGCAGGATGGACATTGAGCAGGAAGATGGGTGTGAAGCAGAGAAAAGCACAGACAAACTAGAGCCCATGAGATGGCCCAGAACTCGCATCCTACTCTCACTGCCTTCAAGGCTTCAACTCAGTCCCGTGTGAGTCCTGCAGGAGAAGTGGTGCTGCACTTTCATCGTGGTGCTAAACCTATTATGCGGCCCAGGAATTGGAGAAACTGAAGGAGCATCCAGGGAGAACTGGAGTTCCTGCTGGTTTCAATGCTGCCCATGGCGACAAGGCAACTCAACAGATAAGTGACAATAGACGGGCAATGGTGCCCGGTGTTTCTGCATTGCCCTTCTGAGTGTAAAATGAATATGGATTCTGCTTCGATTCAACCATCTAAAACTCATGCAAAGGGTCTCTTACGAGCCACATGAACTTGGACCAATGTAGGGGAAAGAATTCTGAGAGGCCATTCCCGTCTAGCTGAGTGATTCGATCAAGTCCACGCATGTGAGAAAGTTCAGAGAGGAGGTTATGCTGGAGCTGGACCTTTCTCACTGGGAGCATTTTCCAGTGGAGGGCATCCACGATCTCGGACAGCCTGCTCTGTGACTCCAGGACAGAGTCCACAAGGAAAAAGAAACAATGTGTTCTTTTGCCTGTCAGGCAGTTGAAGAATTTATTTTCTGAAGTTTTCACTAATTAACTATTTTCATCAGAATCCAGGGCCGTGAGTGCTGTGACAGGCTCAGCTCGGTCTGAGCATCAGTCTGCCTACCCTACCTCAGCAGGTGAACTCACCCTGGACCAGGTGGCTGCTTTCTCCATACAGCTCTGGACATCCATTGAGATGTCCAGAGAATAAAAGCCATAACATTTTATTCTGAGTCACGACAACAAAAGTTTTAGTAACTTGTTCTCCTTTCCTGTGTTTTGTCTTCATTAATGATCTCAGATTTTGTGAGATGTTCTGGCACCATAAGTTATATTTAATGCCCTTTTCTTTTCAGTTCCTTCATTGTATTGATAGCACCTCCACAATATCTCTGGCAACCACCCATTCATCCATTCTCTACCCATATGTCTATTCTTCCATGCATCTTGGCATTTATTTATCCACTCATCCATCTCCATTTTTTTGCTACTATCCTATTTCAGTCCTCTATAATCTCATGCTTAAATGATTACAAGATCTAGTAAATTGATTTTCCTGAAATGCCTAGTGAATGAATAGGACTTAGAGTAACATAGGCTTAGATTTGAATTTTGTCTTTGTCCTTTACTAACTGTACAACTTTGAGCACATAATTGAAACTCTCTAAGTCTGTTGAGGAATGAATAGTATCTACATCTCAGGATTGTTTTGAGCACTAATTAAAATAAGTTGTATGAAACAAGTAGTACAATGCCTGGCCCATAAGAGGAACTTAATAAATGTCGTTTGATCCTCCCATCTTCCCTATTTCTCCTACTCTATCTACTTGATACCTTTCTTTCAGGTATCTTCACAAACACATGCAATTTTTACCTGAGATCCAGGCCTTTGCTGAAGTCATCCTTCCTCCTAAAATTGTACCCTCCCCAGTTCCTAACTTACTATTGAGACTCACCACTATTTCTGACTCTGGATCTTTGATCATGCAAACTCTCCTTCCTGAATTATTCATATTCTTATTTCTCTTTGTAAGAAATGTATCTGACTTCTTGGATCTATCCATTCCCCGGATAAAATGTCACACCTTCCCGTAACCCTTCTTGAATCCCCCAAATTCATACTTTTACTCCCGCTGTATTATTACAAGATTTTTTTTTTTGTAGAAGGAAAAAGGGAACTGCATTTCTGAGCACACTCTACTGAGTGTTGATACCTCTGTCCCATACTTTTAAGTAATAATTATCTTCACTTTTTGGCAGAACTTTCCCAAGGTCTCTCAGCTTATAAGGATTAGAGAAAAGAGTTGAACCCAGGAACCTCTGATTCCAAATACCCTTTTCATTTCCTACTACCTTACCTTCCATCCTCTACTCTATAATAGTAATAATTATATTCTTACATTTAAGAAAGATTGAGGGGAAAAACCATGATTGGCTCATTAATAAATTGTATTAAAGGATAGGGATAGTATCGTATTGTATTATGTTTATTTACTTATTTTTGCATCCCCCTAAAAGTCCTGGTGTGACCATTTAAACCTGCCAGTGGGGACAGGGTAAATGTTCAGTTAAATGGCATTCGATGCCTGAATAGAACCTTTACTAGAGTCCTTATTCTCAGGAGATTTTTTCCCCCAATTTCAAACATACTGAGTTGCCATAAACCCTTCAACCACCATATTCTCAGGGTAGGATCAATTTTAGCTTTCTTTCTTTTTCTTTTTTTTTAGTAAGGAAGTCTGCAACAAAGAAATATTATTATTGTTATTTGGTTACATTCTTATCACAGTATCACAGTAAAAGACTCTTCTTACATTGAAGAGCCCTGGGCTATATTGTGAAAATCCTTGGGCCAATCCCTGCTGCCAGCAGACAATCAGCCTACTTGCTTATCTCTTCATAGCGTTAATAACTCTGTAAAAGTTAAATGTGTTTTATTTATAGGTTGGAAGAGCCTTCGCCCATGAGGATGCTGAATAAATAGACTTTTACCATCATTCTCCAACGAGGTTGGGAAGGAACCACTCATGAGGAAAGCCTGGAGGGTACAAATTGTCAGAATGAAGTATGGTCCTTTGTTCAGAATCAGAAGAGTTAACCACTCAAATCATAAAATACCAGATGAAGCTCATTTCACCAAACAGGGGCAAGCAAAATGAGAAGAAAGACATGGTGCCACTAAAAATGCCCAAGACGTAATCTCCCCAGGTTAAATCAAGGCAAGGTCATTTGGCATCTCAGAGGTCACACTTTTGCCTAAAGGATCCAGGAAGCATGCTTCCTGGTAGCACAGGAAAGAGTTAGAGCTTTTCTTTTATACGTTTAATAAAATATTATGAGATTGATGAAACAATGCAGAATAATCTCCCTATTTGGAAGTGTTTATGTCTAGTTATTTGTACTTGAGAGGAAAAGGAGCAACTCAAAGTGATTAAATTAGAGGAGTGTGAAGATTAACCCAACATCATTAAGTAATTATATTATGAGTTGAATAAACATGAATCAAATAATCATATTATATATTAAGGCCATTATCTCTTTGGGTAGAAATGAGATGGTTATCCTTTTTTATAAACCTGCAAAGTCTGTGCTATCCTCAACAAAGGAGCATGCTGCTGATTCACCATGTGCTTTGAGATCTTTTCCAAGAGAAAGAATAGGTTTTTGTTGCTCAGTCTACATG
Organism: Myotis davidii; assembly: GCF_000327345.1. Classification (NCBI taxonomy): domain Eukaryota; kingdom Metazoa; phylum Chordata; class Mammalia; order Chiroptera; family Vespertilionidae; genus Myotis; species Myotis davidii. The sequence goes on along the minus strand of NW_006296226.1, from coordinate 289,434 downwards.
AACTTGTCTGGTACCTCTTCTGATTAATGGCACTTATTTCCCCAGAGAGCTGCCTGAGGCTAAAGGCAGAGATATGATACTGAGACAGAGCTGACCTAACTGGTTCTCATGGGGTTGATCACATGCCTTGACCTTTCACTAGTGTTCTAAGCATTTGAGTTAACTGGGTGGGTGTGCCTCCCCTACAAATAAGTCTCAGCTAGGCCATCAAAGGGGAGGTGAGATTGTCAGATATCAGGTTACAAGTACTGTACCTTTAAGACAAGTTGAGGTTTACTTTCAAAGCTGAGTGTGGGACCTTCTAAAGAGAAGTCCTGCATGGCCATAAACTATTCATGGAACTGATCATGTTTCTAGAGCTACCTACTTTCAAGTTCCCTTACCTTGTCTCCTTACCACCTGCCTCATCTCCTTGACAACTCTGATCTCAGATCTATCTTCAGTTTATTTTTATTACAGTCACTCTCTCATCCTGGGCATGATGTCTAGTCTTGTTGATTTGATACTGGACCTTGATTTACCTGACTCCACTGTCCCTGCTTGCAGTAGAGTTGGGAGTCATAGTTGTCAGTGTCTATTCTTGATTCTATCCTCTGCCCCCTTTTTGGCTTTGCTCTTTCTGTAGAAACGTCAGTAACTCCAAGAGGTCCCACTCCGTGACACAAAGCCAAAGGCAGGATAAGAGACTAAAAAGGCTCCCACGAATGAAGCGGAAAGGCCACATGCCTGAGGGAATGTGCTCCACCACCCTTGGCAATGAGTCCAGAGAGGGGTAGCGCAGTTCCATACTTCCCAGAGAACTCTTAACTAAAGAATTCTGCACACATTTCAGACTATATTTCAACCGTCTCTAGCTCTTGAAATATGTCAACCATGTCTTTGTGCATCACCCAATGCGATGCCATGAGATATAAAGTGCTTTGGAGCCAGGCAGACTTGGGTCTGAATCCTGATTCTACTTGTAACTGTGTCATCTCAATCAAACTTCCTAACTTCTCTGAGCCTCAGTTTCTTCATCTACAAAATGGGGATAATTATATCTACTGCATGCTATCGTTGTGAGAATTAACAAAGATAATGAATACGAAATACAGAGCATTGGATATGGTATTCCGTAAGTAGGGTTTATTATTATTATTGTCATTATAGCGCCCTAATACCTAAATTCTGGCAAGAATGGAGAAAAATTTAACTATTCAGGCAGCCAATTTCTTGAGAGATAGGCCACAGAAAATTCTAACTATTCAGGCAGCTAATTTCTTGAGAGACGGGCCACAGGTTTCTTCACGCACTAGGCTGGTTGATCAGTGTTGTAAGTCACCAGTTGGCTTCCTGCCTGAACTTTTAATCTTGTCCCCATCTCAATTTAAAGAGGGTGAGAAACCAGAGACATCAATCGTTTCCTTGTCAAGGACAACAGCCCCTTCCTTCTTCCTTAGTTCTCTCCTGAGGCCCCATCCACTCAGTGCCAAGGGAGGGGGCTGCTGCTGAATACAGATCACCACGTGCTGGGGGAGTCTCTTTGCCTCCATGGCAGCCAGGGGCGATTTCACTGTCCCTGTGAAAGGCTGGATGAGTCCAATACTGCCCTCCCACTCCTCCAGGGGTTAAGTGCCCCACCACGTTTCACAGGCTCCCTGGATAGTGATGTAACCATGAAGATGGCAGTTACCCAAGGTACCAGGACACAGACTTTATTGATTTGTTCTCTAATGCATTAGGAGGAAACAGGAAACCTCGGGAAGGTCACAAACAACAATTGTGCATTGACTGGCACAGACATTCACTTCATTCAGGAAAGTGCTGTTCAAGTGGCCTTGCTATCAGAGAGGAAAGGAGACCATAGGTGCACAACTCAAAAATAAGACAGTAACCATGAGCTTCTCAGAAGGAATCAGAAAGCAGGACGAATTTTGTTCAAGCCCAAACTTGACGGGGAGTCTTTGTTCAGTTACTGGCAAGGGCAGATGTTCCGTCAATGTTGCTCAACAACTGGGTGAAGGAATAAACCAGGCAGAGGTGATCCTTTCACATCTCAGCTCTGTTGATTCTCTCGGCTGTCCCATAGCATTCTCCCACTTGATTCTGTGGTTACATGTCCTTCTTTCCATCTTCCCTCCATGATCTTTAAAGCTAAGCCCATGAGAGGGTTTTCCATGCATTCTCACTGTTCTCCTCAGCTTTCTCCCTTTCATGATCCTCCTTGGAACCATCGATCATTGGGGGGAAAAAATCACAACATTTTGGAAGGTGTCCAAGCCTTCCTGTACCCTCTTTCCTTCCAGACCTGTGCTCTGATTCTTTGGAGTCTGCCTCCCCTACGTTTAGGCTAGCCTTTTCTTCCTTGATTGTAATAAGAGATGACATCCTCCTTTGAGGATTCTGGCTATTTCAGCTTTATGAACCAATTTTTGCTTTCTGGTGAGCAATTATTCCACAATGTCAGCTCCCCATGTCAGTCCTCTATCCTCTGAGAAATGAAACTATCTACATACTCACTATTTTCCAAATGTTTGGCTTGTATCATTATGATTAGCCCAGGACTCAGTGGAATATATCCATTTTTCTAGAAACATTTCCATATTGATTATTAGAAAGTGAAAAATTAGAAAGCACTAAGGAGAGATGGACCTTCAAACTGTACTTTTGTTCAGGCTTCTGTGGGCTCTCTACAGACATTTCTTCTGCAGTTCTGGTTTGAGCAGCCACAGGAAACACCATGTTGGCCACAGGAGAAGCATCAGGGAAGTGATACCTCCAGCAAGAAGCATAATGCTAGACGTCACTCAGGGGCGATGTGGAGACTGAGTAAGGACAGCCCACGGCTTCTGTGGAGCTCAGAGTCTCTCACAAGAAGGTGGTCTGTCACAACTCTGCAAGTTCTTCTCTTTGTAACTTAGGCATAAGATATAAATGTTGTGGGCCATGATAGCCTTATGTTGAAAAGGGATTACTAATTTGGGGTCGCTATGAAGATTAAGTGAGAAAGTGGATTATAAATAGCCTAGCATATAGTAAGTGCTCAATAAATGTGTGGGTGTTCCCCCCCCACCCCAGACCCCACGAGGGTTGATAAGATGTCTAGCCATTGGAATATAATTTGAGTCTCTAGGATAAAACAGCTAGCATTTCTTAACCACTAACTATGTGCCAGGTAGTGCTAAGCAATTGCATAGTAATATTTTAATTCTCTAGATACAAATATTATGCTCATTTTTCAGATAAGGAAAGTGAGGCTCAGAGGGATTAAATAACTTTCCTTACATGATACAGCTAATCACTGAGAAAGTCCAAGATTCACATCTTGAATTTTCTCACACCAAAGCCCATTCTCGCAACCACTTTGTTATAAGGGCATTTTGGAATGAGGAATCAGAGGTATGACTTTAATAAGCTAAAAAACCAGTGAACTGCAGAACCCCTGGGGAAATAGAGGTTGGAGAGTGGAGGTGGAAATGCACTAAAATAATAGATTCCAGAATCGATCTGGTGAGCAGAGTTGAGGAGAAGGGGATTAGTAGGATTTGTAAAGTTGTTATTAGTATTTGCCAAGGATGTTTGCCATCTCCCATGTTCTTCTTGGGAATTTTGCCTTTTGAATATGTCTCTGGAAAACAAGATTTTTCCTTCCCCCTCTCTTGATACACTTATTAAATTTTCTTTCAGCACTGGGCCCTATACTAGGCACTAAGAGTACAAAGATATGGGCCATGAGGCCAAATTTTATATTTGACATGTTTGAATTGTAGGTTCAACAAGCTGAGTCTGGAATGCTAGGCAGGGGTAAGATATGGATGAGCTTTGACTTGACTTCAGTAGCATCTTGACACGTGCCGTGATTTGGGGCTGTGAGGGATGCCACAAGCACTGCCACTTCGAAAACTCACTTTGAACCAGTGATGATGCTCATGATTGTCACTTGGAGACCCCAAGAGGTTCATAGATGTGGTGAGATAAATCCCCTAAACTTGAAGGTGAAAAGTGGTGTCTGATGGGCATATGAGTTTGTCTTCTGAGGAGTACCCATAGCTTTATTCTCAAAGAGTCAGTGACACAAAATGATTAAGAACAAATACCATTAGAGTTGGCTCAGAAGGAAGAAAAATGAGAGGAGAATATGGGAAGGTCGGTGAAGAACATAGGCGACAGAGGAAGGTAGTGGCCATGGGGATGGAGCCAGCAGGTATAAAGCCTCTTTTAAAGGGACTAGGAATGATAATCAAAACTGACAATAGACTAGATGTGAAAGGTGAGAGAGAAGGAAGATGAAGCTTCAATGTTGCTTGATTTTCTAGCTTAGGAGATGGGTTAATTTGCCAGGAAAGATTATAAGCTTTGGGGGAGGGGAGGACGAGTGGGGATAAGTTTAGTATTGGTATTGTGTGCTCCTTGGAATGTGATTATGGTATTGCTATTTTCTCTATGAAGCCTGGAACATATATTGGGAAATATACTTTAACTCATTCACATACCAGGCAAAGGAGGGAGAACATGCCGATTTGAGATCTGTACTTCAAACCCAAAAATGAACTGTTTTTAATAAAGTTTGGACATATTCCTAAAATTGAGGGGCATAATCCCATCTCCCATTTCCAGTCCTCCTTCCCCTTCACAGTCTCAGAGACAAAGGTGGTGATTCATAATGACTAAAAATATGCTGACACAATGCCAGATGTTTAAATAAATCCTTAAGAATTGGCATAATCCATATTTCTTCCAAACTGGGTATAGGACCAAGATAACCATTGCCTGAATTTTCTGTTTTTAAAATATTTGGCCTTGTGTAGATATAGTTAGTTACATAAATGACTTGGCTATAGAAAGAGTGAAACCTGAAAAAGAAGAGGTTGAGCAAATACTGTGTGCCAGTATGACATCTCTTTGTAAATATTAGCTGTTCAACAACATATTTTAATGGCATTAGCCCTGTTTTATTTTCTTTGTTTCACAAACGAAGAAAATGAGAGTGAGAAACTAAAAAACTTGCCCAAGTTAGCAAAGTATGAAGTGGCAGAACTCTTCTAATTCCCACTCTATACTCTATCTGATCACACCTGGACTTCTGGCCCATTGATCCATTTTTTTTTTTTTTCAGTTCTCTCATGCCCTCTATGCCTCCCTTTCCCCCTGGAATCAGCTTAGACTTCACTCCTTCCATCATTCTCAACCAGCAAATCTCCACCCTTGATGCCAGCCCTGCCCACTTCACTCCAGTACCAGAGTCCCTGATGGTGGCCTGGAGAAGAAACGCAATCATGCTCACGGGTCTCTCTCACCTCCAATTTGTGACCACAAATTGGGCCCTCTACCTTGCCTGGCAACCTTATCTCATTTGTTCAGTCAATCAAGTCTTTCATTATTCAAGACAACCATGGTCAAGTCTTCTCAGTTCTCAAATTTCCTACCCTCTCCCTTTCTCCTTCCCATGAAGACTGTGTTTCTTATTCGACTGGAAACAATAGTCACAATTTGAAGATAAATACACCCAGTCTCATGACCAAATTTACCAACCTCTCTGCATCTTGGTTTAGACTCAGCCTTCCTACTTATGTATTTATTTAGAGGAATTGTTCATGCTGCTATGAAGGCCAACACCTCCATCTGTGCACCGGAGCTCACCCTGTCTCCTTCTCTAGGACTTTGTTCTTCCGTAGGTGCCTTCCCTATGCCTTCAGGATCATTTTCCCTCTCTGCTGATCACTGCCATCAGCAGACAAACATACTCTATCTCCCATCTTAAGAAAACAAAACTTGCCTTTAACCCACTTTCCCTCCCAGCTCTTACCACGTTTTTCCTCTCCTTTAAAGCAGAATTACTGAAAAGAATTGTCCATCTGGTCTTGCTCTCTCCACTTTCTTACCCCCAAGTCTCTTTGTAAACTGTGCTAATCAGGCTTTGGTTCCCATTCCTTCAAAAACAAATTTTAAGAACCATACTTGTCAATGTCACCAAAAAAAATGATATGTTGTCAAATCCAATGATGAATTCTTGGGACTATTTTTAAACTCTTAGGCGCTGTGACCAAGTTGTTCACTTCCTCCTTCTTCAAACACTTTGCTTTTGTGGCTTCTGGGATAGTGTGTTCTGGATTTTTCCCCGCCTTCGCTGGTCACCCCTTCTTAGTATGTTTGCTCTCTTCCCCATCCTTGCTCCAACCCAAGGTGTGGGTTCTCTGTTGTCTTCTCTTCTCCACCTGAATTTACTTCTGGATGATCTCTTATAATCTGGTAACTTCCAAATTTCCATACCTTGTCCTAACCTATTCCATGAGATATGAGGTATCAAACTACCTACAAATATGTAGAGTGTCTATTATGTATCTTATACTAATATAGCCAAAACAGAGTTCTTGATTCCTTCTTCCTCCCTTGAAATACTCTGATCTTTTAAAATATTTTTTCTAAACCTGGAAATCATTCTTGATTTCACTTTCACACTCATTTCCTACATATAACTCAGTAAAAATTGTCATATTTGCCTTCCCTCCATTGCCACTGGCACTTCCAGTCTAAGCCACTATTCCCTCTTGCCTGCACTACAAAAGCCTACAAATTGATCTCATTGCTGCTACTCTTTCCTCTACCCAGACCTGTTCTGTACCCAGCAGCTAGTGTTCTTTATAAAATGAATTGTGTTCTGTCCTCCTAAATCTACTTCAATTACTGTCCATCTTAATGAGAATAAAATTCAGACTACTTAATGGCCTACCAGGTGTTACCTGATCCAGTCACTGCTTATCTTTCTGATCTTATTTCCAACCACGTTTTCCATTGGCCAATTGTGCTATATCTACCCTGGCTTTCCTTTAACACACCAAACTCATTACTGCCCCAGGGCCTTTGCACTTCTCGATTCCTATATCCAAAATGCTTTCAGCTTAAGACAGTCATAGAACTCCTGTGTTAAGAAGTATAGAGTAGCTTAAAAGCATAAGCTATAAGAGTTAGGAGAGTCTTAAGGATCTTCAAAACCCACCCCTGCATTTTATAGGTGAGAAAAGTGAACCCAGAAATGTTGCAACTTGCTCAAATCCATTCAGTAGGCAACCAAACAGAGACCTCCACACCTCTTCCCAATTCTCTATACTTTGACCTTTGTTAGATGAGCATTCTTATTGTTTCGCATTCAAATTAATTGATTACTTTTAAACTACAACACAGTTTGTCCATCAGATATACATACTTCTGAATTCCTTTGACATATTTTTTCCTGGAGCAAGTGGGCTCTACTGGGTGAAGTGGGACAGAGAACAGAGGATGGGAATGCAGGGGTGATGACACTTTAATGACACAGAAGTATCTGGCTTTTCTCTGCAAGATCAAAGTGCCTCTCGCAGGTGTTAATTTAATTCTCTGCCGGCCTTCTGAAGTAACTGATGGAGACCAACGCACAGATGCAAAGACCGAGTGTGTACCTCACGTCAGAGTGACTTTTCTAAAATACAGCCCTGGCTGCTTCATGCCTCTCATGTCCTTCCATGGCTTCCTTTGCCCTCAGGATAAACTCCATCTCTGTCACTGGACTCCCCTGCCCCTCACAGCCCAAGCTTCCATCATTAACCTCCTTCCCTTGCATTCCCTTCTACGTACCCACTGCTCTCACCCAGTGGTTCCTACTTCAACTGCACAGGTGTCATGCGCATTGTCCTCTCCTCTCAGGCCCGGCCCAGGCCGTTTCCGCTCAGAGAGCCATTAGGTACCTGACCTTTGTTACAAGAGCAGGTATCACCTCTTCTGTGGAGCCTGTGGGGCCTTTCTTAGCCAGTGTCATTGGCTTCCCTAGGATCTCGAACATCTCATGTGTGTCCCTATTAGGGCATTGATCAGTGTATAAAGGGGTTTTGTTTGTCTTGGCCCTTCTCCCCATCCTGCTGGGTCCTGAGCTCTTGGTGGGCAAGATGGGGTCTTATTTTGTTTGGTCTCCACAGAACCTAGTCCAGAACCCCGCACATGACAGCCACTGAGAATGTGCTGGGCAAATGCATGTGCCTGGTGTGCTGGCAGGGAGTGGGAACAGCCTCCCCAAAGAATATTTTAATGGATGCTCATCTGCTGCCGCCTTGAACACGCCTCGTTCACTCCCACTTATATTTCACAGACTTCACAATCATCTCTCCCCAGGGTCAAAGAGACCAATTATCTGGCGAGGCTCCTTCTGGCAGGCACTGCCCGTCTCTCGGAAGGGCCTCCTGAGCCATCTTCCAGGTCCCGAATGTGAACACATGCTGTGCAGTTTCACATTCATTTGTTTACTGTTGTGCACTCACTCCTAGTGGTTGCAAGAGGACTGCTAGGTGGCCTACGGATATTTTCAATAGGCACATACTTATTTATAAACAATTTAGGAAGAACCCCTTTCCATTTGCAAAAGCAAATGGCCACCTATTAAAACATTCTTTAGGCTTAAAAAATGTAGACTTTTTGGTACAGGATAGCAGTCTCTGATTGTTCTCTAGAAGGTTAACCCTAGCTGACAAGAGTATACAGCGAAATGTTTTTATTTTAAAAATTATATGGTAACACTTTTTTTTTAAGAGAGAGAGAATAAGGGGGGAGAGAGAGAGAGAGAGAGAGAGAGAGAGAGAGAGAAACATCAATCAGTTGCCTCCTGCAAGTGCCCTGACCAGGGATGGAACCTGAAACCTAGGTATGTGCCCTGACCGGGAACCAAACCTGCAACCCCTTGGTGCATGGGATGACACTCAAACCAACTGAACTACCTGACCTGGGCAGTAACACTCTTTTAAAAAGGTCCCTATGGCAAGTGATTCATTTGAGAGCATCAAAAAGTTCACTTAGTAACGTAGATAAATAAGAGGTGTTAGAAGAAGGAAGGACTAGAGTTAAAGTTGACGTTATTAAGACTGAAATTTGTTTTCTCCCCTATTCCAATAATCAACAAAGAAGCAACCTCACTTTCTCTATTTATTGACCTCTAGGAATATAGGGACTTATTAATTTCCATGCCGACTTTGTAAACTTCTGTCCTGCTATCAGTACTGTGGCCTTCCCTAGGCAACCTGTCCTCCTAGGTCATACTCTGGGTACTTGAGATGCCAGAATGGCCTTAGACCCAATGTCCATGATCATAAATAACAGACATTTAACTTTTTTTCCCCTCAAGTTTTCTCCATCTTCTTTATCCCTCTTTCACTTCCTCCTCATTTTCCTTTTCTTCTTCCTCTTAATCAAGCTTTGCACATTGAGGTGGCATTCGTATAGAAGTTAAGAGCAAGCCTGTGGAACCAGGCTGCCTGGGCTCACAGCTCAGCTCTTACCCAGTCAAGCAGCATGAACACAAACGCATTTACTTTTCTGTTCCTTGGTTTCCTCATCTGCAAAATGGGGATGATATTAATGCTTCCCCCTGGAGTTGTTAAGGTGGGTAAATAAGTCAATTTGCATACAACAATTAGAACAGAGTGGCTGTTCCATAACTTCTAGCCACTATGCCACATTCCTTCAGATTATGTCCTTACATTAGATTCCCTGAAGTAGAACTACTGAGTCACAGGATACGAGTACCTCTTGTCTTCCTACATCTAACTTCCCCCAGATCACTGACTGCACTGATTTCCACTGGATGGAGGTGGTATCTTCAAGGACGTGGTCTCACAGAGGGCTGAGGATGAAGGCCTGGAGGAGAATGGTCCACGGTGGCTGTGATGCTGCCTCAGCACTGGGCATCTGAGGACAAGGCAGCCAGACTCAGCAACGCTATGAAACCAGCGATGCAGGGGTGTCAGGCAGCAAGCTGATGCTGGAGAGAAGTCGAGGAAAAAGATGACTGCCTCAGGACAGAGGCTGCTCTTGTCAGAAAAATTCCCAGGAACACGAAGACAGACGTGCTTAAACGGTTCTGTGAGTCATCTCCAGGAATTTGTAGAACAAAAGGGTGATCATGCTATGACCACTCAGGGCGATGAACAGAGAGCTGTTTTATGGAAGGACCAAGGAGGGCCGGAGAACACAGAGCCGGCCGAGTCATTACCACCCTGGTGATTCCTGACCCACATTCACAGGAGCCGGTCCCCCTTTCTTCTTCTTCTGTGAGGGACGGGAATAGTTCAGTTCTTTTCAGTAGACAGAGAGGTTCTGGGTATGCGAAGGGCTTAAGAATGACTGACAGTGAGGTCTGCAAGGAACTCGACACACGCTGACAGGACCTGACTTCCCAAAATAACTTACTTGCCAGTTCCTTGTTGCCAGTAATTTAGCAGCGGTTGGGGCGTTTTCATGGTCGCCTTGAAAGTCAGGGCACCGGCTGACGCTATTGTTACTGGAAATGATGAAAAAGGGGTATGATAACGACGAGATTGAAAGGAAAGAGAAACATATTGACTGGGTGCACCAGCGCTGGATGTTCCCATATGCTTTATCTCAATTTATTCTCACCGGCCCCCTGGAGGAGGGGGTGAGGAGTGGCTATAACCATTTCCACGATACAGATGTGCCTCACAGAGGTTATCATGCCCATGGTCACACAGCAGCTAAGCGCCCACCAGGGGCTTAAATTCCTATCCTCACTTCAAATCCTGGGCTCTTTCTTCTATATTATATGCAGTAGATGCAGACACTACACAAACACACACGCACACACACACACACACCCACCAACTAGGGAATAAGACCTGCACATAACCATTACAAAGGACACTGGTCGTTTTTGCTGACCTATATACTCTGTGTTGTCTGTTACAAGAAGGCCCAGGGAACATGTGATTTCTGCCAGGGCTTTAGCATATAAACCAGATCTGAGATAACAGTCTTGAGAGTCAGGGACTAAAACAGCCTGATCATAATGGTTAGACCATTTGAAGGGCCAGCAACCTTCACCCAGAAACCCTAGCGACTCAGAGCCCCGCAGGGGGTGGCCCTCAGATTGCTCGGCAGACCAGTTGTGTTTCCAGTTGATCTTCTTCGCTGAGCAGCCAGAGAGCCCTTTCGGTCTCGCCCACTGGGAGCAAACCTGAGGCTGCCCAGCTTGTCAGAGTGCCCGGCAAGTTTGTTGACCTGATTAACCTATGATAATTATCTTCTGAAGCTACATGGTGGGCAGAAGGGACTAGACAGACAGCCCTGTTGGCTCCGCTTTCACAGTTCATTTCCACAGGGCACTCCCCTTTGGGTCTCCGAACATGAGCTAACTTCATCCCCACATATTTCGTTCCTTTTTCGGCTTGTCCTTTCCCCTGCCCTCTGTCATGCACGTGTCAGGGTCACTGATTTCCTTGTATAAAGAGATGCAGAGTGGGGAAGAAAAAGAAAGGTGAATTGCTCATCTCCAGGCCAAGCTAAGCAGTATGATGCATATTAAATATGAATGCTTTGCAAAGCAGTATCATCTCCCAAGAATTATAGACTCTTTTTTTTTTTCCAGGCAAACAAAAGAAGGAATATCCCAGAATGCTCGTCACTGGAAAGAGCAGAATGTCAACTTTTCTCTGCATCGGCCCAGCCTTGAGGACAGGTGGTTAGGAGGGCACGGTTTTTATGGGTAGAAGCCTGGTTTGCATCTCGGTCTTGCACTTTCCTAATCTTCTGAACTTGAGCTGAGCAATCTCCAGCAACTGGAAGCTAGGATGACATTGCATATTGTTACCTGGGTGTCACAGCTAAGGGAAAGCCCAAGAAATGACAGGCCAGGGATCCAGCAGTCAGGTGGAGTCCGGAGCCTAGGAGGCACGGCAGGAAGGGACTCCAGAGGGGAGCCTCTTCAGAAGGCTCAGGGGTGCCTCTTCTGCTCTAAAAAAAGATTGAGTGTTGCGTTCAGGAGACGGTGTGTGACAGGGTAATTTGCTTTGGCCCTAAGAGACTGAGAACAAGAACTTCTTTTTATAAACCACAATGCCCCTTGAGAATTATGACTTCATTCTTTTCTTGAAGTAAGGCTCAAAGAGCAGCTATCAAATGATATCCATCCACTTGGAAACCTGCTCTGCCTTACCGGATTGCAGGCAGGGGAAAGTCACATCATGTTCTGGGCCAGCGGCATTCAGGTCTGCCTTTCTGTTCTTTTCGTGCTGATTCTTTTGCTCATGCAAGGGGACCTGGTGGCAAATCATGCAAATCACCTGCTACTTCCATTTGTAAAGAGAAAAATACAATGATGCTAAAATAAAATTTGGAAAAAGAAAATGAGTCAACCCAAACCACTTTGTGCTTTTCTCCTTTGATGCTCTTTATAGGAGTCCACTCACATTTGAGGTAGTCATAATCATCGTGGACTTTTACAATTTTTGCTTCTTTCATCTAAAATTATATCATAGGCCTTTGATACCGTCTCATAGCCTTCACAGCTATCATTATAGATTGTTCCATAGTATTCCTGTCTCTTAATGTTGGATAGTTAGGTCATTTCACATTTTTTTCCTCATTCAGGCTAATGCTGCAAAGAACATTATCTCTTATAGATGCATCTTATTCTTTTGAGTAATTTCTTTGGGATAAATCCCTAGTCTAGAATTCCTAATTCTTGATATGCATTACCAACTTGCTTCCTGTGGAGAGCGGCTACAGCGTTCTGCACAGGATCAAGCCTCAGCCTGACTTGTGGCAAAGCCACATACAAGTCCCAGCGTGGAGGGCAAAGCTCTCCCAGCACAATGATAGCCAAAAGGGTGTAAGTCTGACCTTACAGTCCGACCCTGTAGTCCTAGGTAGCTAAGGGATGAGGGCTGCAGGGGGTGCAGCAAGTACTGCCAAAACAAGGCTTGATGGAGTTCAGAGAATGGCAAAAACAGGAAAGAAGCAGATTTGAAACTCACAAGAACATTGTAAATATCTTGCTCTTGTTTTGCTTTGTGTGATATGACTATAAAATAAAGATCCTGCTTACAGGCAGGGTCACTGTTTCCTCATCCAGACACAGTGGTCCACCTGGTCCCAACTATATTCTCTTGTCTGTCTTCTTTAATCCTTCACCACCCCTCCTCAGGTTCACCCATGGCCGTGCTGGACACGATACAATTTCCCAGAGACCTGGACTACGTTTTATTGCTCCCAGAATATGATTCTTACAGAATTGCTGGACTTGGGTGATATTTATCTATTTTTAATGTGAAAATACTTTGCTCCCAAGGCTTATTAACTGCTTGTGTTTCCTGTCAGATGGTCTGATTTTATAAGAACCAAACCTGAGTTGGGTATCCTATGTGTGACTGTGACAGATCAGACCTGAGTGCCCTGAGCAGTCTTATTTTTCATCCCTCCCTGGCCTTGCATATTGGATCCTCTGACCCTGGCCTCCTGCTTGCAGCCCATTTTCCAAGCACTGTGCTGGGCACAAAGGGGAGATAGAGTGAGCAGGACAGGGGTATGTACAGTTTAGTGGGGGAGGCCAAGAGGGGACACACAGTATGGGACAGCTCAGGCTGACATTCGGAGGATGAATAGAGTGTTTCAGGCCAACATAGAGGAAGAAGGCATCTCCGTCTACCATTACCACCATCTCCCCTGGCCTCGTCCCTTCTCAACATCTCACCATACCTGAGTCATACTGAGCTACTCACACCTTCACGATCAGTTTGCTCAGAATGTTCCCTGCCATGGAAGCTTTTCTTCATCCTCATCCACTTGCTCGTCTTAACTAAGTCTTCAAAGCCCGTGCGAAATACATTCCTTCCCTAGAAATTCACTCCTTCCCTAGAGTTCACCTGACCCAGTCTGCAGATGGAGGTGCCCCAAAGGAGGAATCCTTCCGCGCTCCTCCCCTTAGGATTCCTTTCCTTCCCATAGCACTTAGCATATATGACAGCCACAGCTTTCAGCACATTTTTTTTTTTTTGGCCTCCTCCACTGAACCATGAACTTGGACTCTGTGTGACTCCTCTCTCAGTGCTGCCTTTGCTGAGCTGGGGGGTGCTGCGTGGCTGCTGAGCCATGATAAACTAATTGAAAGATCATCTCTTGAAATTCAATCACACCACGGCTGGAACTCAGTAGCTTCTCAATAAACAAATACGTACTGAATACATTTAAATATTCTAGTTCAATTTCCACTAGGTTTCGCTCCACTGCATGGTTTTTTTTTCCTAGTAGTGCTTGTGGGGAAGTCCACCTTCTATTACATGGGGTTTTCTCTTCTGCCTGAGAAACCTGAGCCTTCCTGAAGACCATCAGCCGCCTTTGTCAGCTCCACCCACCAACGGGCAGGCCAAAGCATGTCTCCTTAACACAGAGCCCTTTTTTCTCCTTGTGAGAAAACCAAACCTCCTCTGCTATCTGAGATGAAAAACCCCTGCTAAAATAGAACCCACTGAGTCTTCAGCCAAGGAGGCGGCTTGGCAGCAGTGGGGGAGGTGAGCACATATTGAAGCATAAAATTTCCCAGGATTAGGGCATTTCATTAGGAGGCTTCTAGATGTGTTTTTCTCTCTGAAGACTTCTATGAAAGTCCAGAGAATTTACCAACTACAGAGAAACCTTCTTTACCACCAGGAGCTCTGTTGCCCATTAATTGTAAACAAGTTTGTGCGTTGATCTAACAAATCCCGCCCCCCCCCCTTTTTGGTACACCCTGTTTCATTTTTAATTAAAATTGTGGCACTGGTTTGTTTTAAAAACAATAGTGAAGACTATGTAGGTTGAGAAATAAATGATCATTTGAAGGATTAGAGTGGCTCTTCTTTTGATTTTAATAAAGATTAGAAGGAGAAAAAGAAGCACAAAGGAATGAATGCAGCTCCCCCAATATAATGAGTGAGACGGCTTTCCCCCCTTGCCCAAACAAAAGAACAAATGTATTAAACAAAGAGTATAGATTTGACAAACCATCGCTGCTCTCGCAAAGGATTTTCAAGGGGATTTGGAAAGTTGTAGCCTGCCCATGTTCTGTTATTTCTGAGTATATTAAAGCCAGTACTCTGTTAGCTTAGGTATTGTTTTTGTGTGTGCTTTGCTTCCTGGCAATAGAGTCTTTCTTTAAGGAAAGCAATTGGGAGATACCCTGGTCCTGGTTAATCTGTTCCCCTTTTCACACACGGACCATTGTCTGCGTGCTTCCCAAGAGGCACCGGCATTATGTCTTGGGCCCCCTCTCCCGAGTCGGCAGCCTGTACAAAGGGAATAGTACATCTTTCGAAGAGCCTGCTGGATTTCCATTTGACACTGGAGCTGTTTGGCTTTGTGCAAACCTCAATGCAAAATGTGCTGCTTCCCAAGGAAAAACAAAGGACAAAGCAAGGAACAAATTTGGTGGTGGTTTGCCAGGGCTCCACTCAGACCCTCACCCCAGAGGGGAAGAGTCGGGGAGGCTCCTGCTGCCTCTATGGGTGACTGCACGGCTGGGAGGACCCCGTGAAAGACTCTTCCCCATGGGGGTGTTGAGTGCCTGGTGGCCTCTCCAGAAGAGGGACTTCTGGAACCATCCCTTTGTCCCTGCTGGTATCCACTATGACATTCCATCCAGGGCCAACTATCTACACTCCTATCTGTCAACCCTGACGACACTCCCTGGAGCCCTTCATGACAGTCGTCCTTTTCATGTTGAGACTTAATTACTACCTCTTCACTAGTTTTTTGTGTGTGTGTTTTAAAAAAATCAGGTTATAAATATGGCCTCAGCCAAACACTCTAACATACACAAGACTCTGTTTTCTTCTCCTCTTCTCTCCTTGCCATCCACGTTTCCCAAGCCTGCTCCCCACCTCCAACTCCTGCTTACTCCTCAGTCTCTGCAGTGTGAGTGCTGTCCCTGACCCCCTCCATGATCCCAACCTGACTCAGGTCACCAGTAACTGCCATGTCATTAAGGCCTTATTTGTTTTTTTCCTATCACTTTTGCCAGACCACGAGCACTTTCAGGACTGAGGCCATACTATTCATCTCTGTGTTCATAGCATCACGGGGCCCGTTTGATTAAATAAGCTCATTCCAGAACTATCACATTGTCACAGCTTCTCTTCCTGAGCTATGAAAAAAAAAATATGTTGTGAGCTCTTTGCCTTGTACCAGGCTTGGTGCTGGGATTAGCCACATACATTTTCTCAGGAGTATTTTTGCAGATGAGGCAGTGAGGCTCTGAGAGACTAAGTAACTTGCTCTAAATCACACAGCCAGTAAGTAGAGATGGCAAATCTACTGGGCTGTGTTTTAAAGGAATTTTTGTTGAGGGGGGCTGGTTTGGATTATGGTCCAAATATTCCAGGCATTGAGACAACTTTTTATACAGATGGAAGACTCACGTGAAGTAAATGTGGCTCCCCGAAAACACAGGAAGTGGATGCAGTCTCAAGCTGCCCTCATAGCTGGAGAGATTGATTCTCTTTTGAGAAATGCATGACTCTCATAATTGGAGAAGGGATAGTAGTAAAAATAAGTAATATGTCATGACTTATGCTCTACTATGGTAATAACGCAGAGTTTTATTAATACATTTATTAATTTTATTAACTCAATGAATTTTCAAAATAATCCTATACAGAAGATACTATATATAGTCCTATTTTATAGATGAGAATGCAGAAGCACAGAAAGATTAGGTACCTTTCTCAAGGTCATTCATATAGCCAGTAAGTAGCAGAATTAGGATTCAAACTCAGGCTTGTATCATTCCAGAGTCTTGTACCATAACCACATATTATCCCATGAGGTAACTCTCTTCTTTGTAAAATTCCAGGAATTTCCACATTTGCTGGTGTGTCGGAATATCCTTAAGTCTTATCATGGACTAGAGGCCCGGTGCATGAAATTCGTGCAAGGGGCTTGGTCCTCGCAGCCCCAGCTTCGTCCAGAAGGCGTTTGGCTCTTCGGTCTAGTTAGCATATTAGCTATTTATTATATAGCATTGTCTAAGCTAAATATGGTAAGTTTTTCTATCACTTGATACTCTACCATCATTTTACCAGTTTACCATCTTGTTTGCTCTTTGGGGGTCATCCTTAGCTTCATCCACCTTCCTCTTAGATCATGAACCCCCAAACAGATAAATTCCCAGTAGTCATCTGCTCTAGCAGAACTCACAATCGGGCCAGTCTTTGTGGTCATGTCACATATACTATTTATGCAATTTATGCCATTCTT
>NW_006296226.1:195897-272376 GCF_000327345.1 Myotis davidii | reverse complement strand
GATCATACCTCCTGAGTCTTTTTTCAGTGAGCTGCTGGGGCACTCTCCCATGCTTCTTAATGGGTATTTTGGGCAGAAGTTCAGGTAGTTCCTTTCATTTATCTTGGATAAATTTCATCTTACAAGATTCATTTAAACCACTTCTGCAAGTGCTTTCTTCAAGTCAGCTACCAATTTGGCACCAAGAAATATTAAAAAGTGTATAGGATTTGGAATCAGAGAACTTTGAATTTGGAGTGTAACTTGTCACATGTAAATTAGTAGATCTTGGGTAATTCCCATTAACTACTCTTGCCTCAGTTTTTCCACCTGTAAATTAGGGCAAATGGCATTAACTCTAGAAGACTGGGAACCCACTGAATTTTAAAAACTACATTTCTATTATTATTATAATCCCAAATATTTCAAGCCTTGCTAACCATCCATGACCCTAACCCAAATCATAAAACTTATTATGACAAGGTATGTTTTCTTAGCTTTTACTCCTGAGCCTTCTGGAGATATAGTCTTGGCATCATGCGAATGAAGAGCCTGGTGTTTATAGCCCATCTCTTACCTAGTCAATGGAAGGGTCATCTCTACTTTGTAGGCTTCCTCTGGTGGTGGTGGGCGGGGGGGAGGGAGGATCGTGGAGGAGGGCATTGGCAGCAGGGATGGGGAGTGTACAGCTGACAGCCCTTGGTTGGAAATATGAGAAATTACAAGGGAACAGAAAAAACATAAGTTTTATTCCTGAACCAGCTCTGAACCAGCTCTTGTTCAGAATTTCACCTTGATGATACTGATCACTCTAACCATCTGAACTTCTAAATTCCGGGACCTTTTGCTAGCCTTGATGGGAAATATGAGAAATTACAAGGGAACAGAAAAATATAAGTTTTATTCCTGAACTAGCTCTTGTTCAGAATTTCACCTTGATAATACTGATCACTCGAACCATCTGAACTTCTAAATTCTGGGACCTTTTGCTAGCCTTGACGTTCAAAGTCATCCCAATCTTTCAGCATTTTATTGACTTCTCAGATTCTTCTGTGACAAGCTCTGATCACTTATATCTGCCTGAGCCTTGCAGAGAAGACTTCTGGATCGGCTGGTTGCCTCTGCTGACATCAGATGCCTGCCTAACCCTTAAGGCTTCCACAATCCCTTGGCCTAGAGTTTGAGCTGTAGATCAAACTCTTCTACTACCAGTGAGTAGAGAGCTGTAAACTGTATTCTTGAAAGTCTCTGTTAGGTCTTCAAGATGAGGAAAGTTCACAATGAAGCATTTTTTCCCTATGCTCAGACAATGGAAGCCTGCACAGCTGGTTAAAATGAGATATGACGCTAATGAGGCAGGCAACAAAACCGTAGTGAAGATGATAAATTTTGGAGTGAGACAGACCTGGGTTTGAATCCCAGTTCTTTCAATTGTTGATATAATGTGGGGGCAAGATACTTCCTTCCTAAGCCTCAGTTTTATCACCTCTAAAATGGAGAGAGTAATTCCTATCTCAGAGGATTAGTGTAAAGATTCCATGAAGTAATGTATAATAATTTATTATAGTGTCTTGTGCATAATAAGCAATTGTTTTTAATTTGATGGCCCCTGTTCTGCAAAATTCAGCCCAGCCTATCTGATCCCAAAGTCCATGCTCTTTCCACTGTGTAGGTGGCTTCAGTATATGACTTCAAATCTATCAGTTGGTTCACATGGTCTCCCTTCAGGGATAGACTGTCCATTGGACTTTTTTTTTATTACAATGACTATATCTCTCATTTCTTAAAGTTCTAGTTCATTCTTTGTAAAGTAGCTATTCTTTTTTCAGTGTCTCATTTTCAATACCTTTTAACTATTTAATTTACTTGCTTTGTATGGCATTTTTATGAAGTTATTTGATTATCTGACTGCCAACAATCACTGGTGATAAATCAATTTTTGGATGTTTTTAGCTTTGGATTGAGAGTTCATTTTGAGAGGATCTTTATCTGTGGGAATCATGTTTATTTTTGATTGAAGGTATCTGCCCATAAAAAATAGTGGTATTTGCTTCTTCCAAATGCTTCAGGGGTATTAGAAGCCTAGAACCCATCTTTGTGTGATATTCCAGCTTGGGGGTTTCAGGATCATATGAATAATATAAACGAGGGCCACAAATAAACATTTGGTACAAGTTGGTGGTTAAAAATTTCAGGAAGATAATTTCTGAACTGTAAGCTGGTTTATGGAGACAAGCTATATCATCATCTCTCTTTGGGGATAGGCAGATTAGTTCTAGTTTATCCTTTTATTGCTGTGTTAATCTTCATGATTCTGTTTGCTTTTTTTCAAGTGAATAAATTCTGACTCTCCCCACCTTGTATAATAAGCACAAGACCCCATCTTCTATCACAATATGGGCATTAAAACTTAAGCCCTTAGGTTATTTACTGAGAATGGACATGCCTACCCTTGGACAACTCAGGGAAGCTGCAGCATCAGCACACATGCTTACAAACTTGCTTTTAGTTTCTTCTTCATTTCTGACCCTTGACCCATGAGGATTTCTCTTTCTCATATTCTAAGCCATGGATCTAACAGGATGTTTGTTGTAGTTTATCTAGCATTTATAAGCATTTTTGGAAGGAATTCCCCCTCTATCCCCTGCCGCCCAAGAAAGTCTACTGTGCATAATACTGGAACCACAAGTTTTGCAATAGAAGATTCTCCTTCATTGCTCAAGACATTCAATCCTAACGCTTCCTTCACTGTGGACATCTCTACTGCAAGGATGGTACTTATAGGAGTTGACTGGTCCTGGGGTTGTTCTCTAACAACATGAGGGGTCTCTTTCAAGCTTTTGTGTCTTAACTATTTCCTGCCCATTAAGCATGAGTAACCCTTAAAGGGGGCTTTGTCATTTGGACTGAAACTATAAGGTGTTAAGCAATATCCTAGGTGATTTCCATTCCTCTCAATTTGTATGTTCCTACACTCAGCAACATTTGCCCCCAAGAGAATAAGAGAAGTGTCTGATTACATGTGTAGTTGTTTCCTAAGAACATGAACATCCCTACAAAATTGAAGTCTGAAGAGAAAGGAGATGCCTGCCTTTTCTGGGCCACATGGATTGTGGAAAGAGATCCACTTTTACTACTTTGGGTAATGAAAACTGATTTCCCATCAAAAAATGTTTGATCATTGCTATTGCTCAAGATCCCTAGGTCCTACTTCACCAAAACAAACAAAAAACAAACAAAAACTAGAATCATTTGCCAAACACAAATCAACTCACACACACTGCCACCTTCCTCCGTTACTTTTGGTGCCGAAATGAGCTTCAGATCTTCTCAATAAAAGTCATCAGGTCTGTACAATCCAGACAGCCTCCCTTTGGCCTGGGAGGTGTGTCTGTTTTGTTTCATATCACCTCATTCTGCCGTAAATTGTGACTTCTAGGGCACGAGGGCAGCACAATTACTGAGCTCCTCCTTTAAGAGCTTAAGCTTCAGAAGTGAAGGAGCAACATGTTTGCTGATTGGCCAGAAGCCACAGGATTATTTTATTTTAACTAAAGATATATGAGGCATGGAGGAAAGAACATCAGCTTTGGAATCAGTTAGAAATGAATTCCAGTCCCAGTTCCCTAACTCACTAACAGTGTGATATTTGGCAAGCTACTAAACTTCTCAGAGCCTCAAATATACGAATTGGAATCAATTTGCAAAGTGCAGAGAGCTGGTACTTATGAAAGGTCTAATTTAGGTGCAGCCTGGTATAATGGAGAAGACTGTAGAGCCGGCCATCTAGATGTAGGTCCAAATTTTGGCTCTGCCCTTTCCTTTTGTCAAAAATGGAGACGACAATACCTACCACACAAAATTATTGTGAGGATTAAAGTCAACGAGAAATTCTCTATGAACCACTTGGTCCACCATGTAAGGTTCTTTCTTGCTTTTGTTAGCACTGTCCTTGGGTCAGTGCATATCACTTCTAGCCCTTGCTCCCCCAGGGACTCAGTGATTTAACTCTGAGTGCCCTCTGGGCAGGAGGAGGCCAACTGCTCAGTTTTCCACCTAAGTAAGGTGACCCTTTCATTCTCCTTCCCTTGATTTTCCAGACAGAAGGGTTATTAGAAGCTGGGAATGGCTCCAGGCCAGCAGGCCACTTCCTGCCTACTACCTGGCCCTCCCACGGAGCTTTCCATCTTACAGCCTCTGGGGCTCTGACAACAGGGCCCAGGCAAGAGGTACTGGCTGAGCCCTCACCTTGGATTCCTGAGAGGCCTCTGGAATTTTCTGGAGACAGACTGGGCTCTGTCCGCAGCCCCAAGCCTGGAAAAGAGTGAACGGGTGCCTGGCACACTGTTACTTTGAGCCTGCTCCCTCCCTGGGGCCGGTGGTTTTAAAGCTTTAATCGCTGAGATCAGAGCCGTTCTGTTTTATTACTGTGCCAGAAAGGGCCACCCCAGCCTAGGGCCGGTGGTGGAAGCTCCTTCCCCAGGCCTTGGCCTGGCCTTGAGAAATGATTGCTGCAGGGCCGTGAGCCTCCTGTGGGGTTTGCGTTTCCCTTCCTATGAATCCTCCCTGTGCTCAGAAGGCCACTCCACGTTCCCATCTCTCCAGCTCTGCCTCTGGCTTCTTTAAAGGCTTCAGTGTTTCCTCAAATTATGGGACCCAGCTGCTCAGGGCCCTTTGTTCACTGTCTCCAGGATGACCTTTCAGATAATTCGTCCCCACTCACAGGGACTGAGCTTTGCTGGTATTTAGAATCAGAGCTTCCTTGGCTAATCGGAATTTATTATCTTCTTTGTTAGAGGACTCTGAGGTTCTTTTCTCCATGGAGGGCTGTCTTCTGGGTGAGTGATACACGGGTTGCCCTGGCTCTCTAATCCTGGCAAGCCTCGTCTCCAGGGGCCCCAGAGACTCTGTGTGTGTGTGTGTGTGTGTGTGTGTGTGTGTGTGGTGTCTATGCATGCTCACTTGGCCATGGAAAATAAAGGCTTTCAGGTCTCAGAATTGTCTAGGATAAAGGAATTAGATTAGAGCAGAAGGAACATGGAGTTTTCTGTGGCTTGGCGATAAAGCTTTACTATGGCTGTTTAATTATTCTTGCAAATCTGATTAAATCTTGTTGATGGAATTTTTATGATGGTAAAATACGTATAACATAAAAATTACCACTTTAACCATTTTAAGTGGACAGTTCAGTGTCAATAAGTACCTTCACATTGTTGTGCAACCATAACCACCATCCACAGCCAAAGCTTTTGTGTCATCCCAAATTGAAACTCTGTACCCATCAAACAATGACTTCCCATTCCTCTTCCCCCAGCCCTAGGAAATCACCCTTTTACTTTCGTCTAATCAATTTGACCACTCTAGGTACCTCATATATGTGGAATCAGAGTATTTGTTGAGTAGTATTTCATTGTATGGATGCTGCCACATATTGTGTATCGTTCACTTGCTAATGGACATTTGGGTTGTTTCCACCTTTTGGCTATTGTGGATAATGTTGCTATGAACATTTGTGTAGAAATACCTGCTCAGGTCAACTACTTTCAATTCTTTTGGGTCTATACCTAGAAGTGGAATTGCTGAATCACATGGTAATTTTATGTTTACTTTTTGAGTAGTCACTCTGCTGTTTTCCACATTGGCTGCACTATTAGTTACTGTTTTGTTTTGCTTTTATGACAGTCACCCTAAGGGGTGTATACTCATTGAATTTTAAGGGTGATAAAAATGAGAGCAACTACAATACTCATCATTTATTAAAGTCATAGTACCCACCGTAAGTCCTCACCATGTCCCTGATGGTTCTTGGAAACTGTGACTAAAAGCAAAACAAAGTATAACGAAAATCATTTTACCTCAGGCTAAGTGATATAAGTAAGAGTTAGGGTCCTATGGCATATCTCTGGTCACAAAAACATCACCAAACTTCCAAATAAGACCCAAATATTAAACATTGACATAAATGTGAGCTCTACGTATGTTTAAGAAACATCAAGAAAGCCAGCTGATATAACATCAAGCAAGCCACCCCTCTTGCTCCAATCCAGAGTCTCCGGTGGCCAGAGTCTATCCAAGTGGCCCAGGGCAAAAGCAGGAACCCACCCTCAGGGCTCCCTTCTGTCCCAGGGCCACACGCACCCACTGCACACTCACTCAGACGGACCCTGTAGACACGTGATGCACTTCACGTGCACATCTTTGGGATGTGGGAGGAAACCCGAGTCCCCTGGAGCAGATCCATGCAGACATGGGGGAAATATGCAAACTCCACAGAAAGTGGTTCCCCCTGGGAATTGATTTTTTTTCTTATCAATGTTAAAACAACAATGAATGAAATGATGTTATTCAAGAGCCTGCTATGCTAAATATTTAACACAAATTATCTCATTGAATTTTTAAGACAGCCCTATGTGGTTTGTTATTATCTCTATCTTACGGAAGGGAAAACTAGAACTCAGAAAAGTTATATAACTTGCTCAACATCAAAGAACTGAAGATGAGTGGAACTGGGGCTCAAGCACAACGCCGTCAGAGTCCCACGTTCATGCTCTTTCCACCACACAACTTGTCTTCCGACCACCTGGCTGCGCTTAGACAGAAACTTGGGAACCCCCCACCCCCACCCATCAGTGCACGGCTAATTCCAAAAGGCTTTAAAACGCAAAGCCAAAGGCTTTGCATAAACGTGGAGCATTGGGATGTTGGCAGGTTTCCTGGAAAAAAATACACCCACATTTACACACAAGCACATAAGTCACTGAAAATATAGTTTCTCAGGAAACATGCCAAGCCCTCGTTGAGCCCCTACTAGGTGCAGTGTTACTGTTCTAGATCCTGAGGCCACAGGAGTGAGTCGTGGTCCCTTCCTTCAGGGACCAGTTGGTGGATGTACACCTTCTCAGGTAATTACGGTACAGAGCTCGTGGACTGTGGCAGAGCAAGTAACTGTGGCACAGTGTATAGAGTGTTATGACTGAGGAACAGAGAAAAGGCCTGGGGAGCACAGATGGTGAGAATAATCAACTCCATCCTTAGGCACAGATCAAGAAAGAATTCATATCAATTCATATTTCTATCAACTTGAATTGAATGATCTACAACATGATCAGTGAAGGAATGGTGTCAGCAGAAGGAACAGCAAATACACAGGCTCAGAGGAGGGAGGACATGTGGTCTATGTGAAGCGGAGCAAATATCTCAGTACAGCTGCAGCATAAGGGGCACGTTAAGGGGGGCAGAAACAGGATTAGAAGTACAAATGTGGGCTATCTCCTTCACAGCCTTTCCTGTCCTACAAAATGTCTCCATTGATTGTGTAGTTAATGGGGTTGAGTGATACACAGGGGTAGGGTTGGGGGAGGAAGGCACAGAAAACATTCTGTTCTAAGCATGACAGTGACCTGGTCACATTTGTGTTGTAGAAAATCACCTTTACGTAACCTATGGTGGAAGCATTAATTCTGCGGTGAGATGGGAGGTGAGATCTGAGTCTAGCAGGAGGGAGACGGAAGTATAATCGCCCACATAAATTAATCACTTTCTATGTGACAACACTGCTCCAAAACAGTACATGCATTACTCATTCCAATTCCATAACAACTCTATGAAAAGTGTAGTATTCTCTCATTTTACAGATGGAGAAACTGAGATCAATAGCCCTCCTAAGGTCACCTTGCACTAAGGCTGTGCCTAGCATTTTAACCAGGGCTGTCTTTAGTTCACAGCCCAAGGAAGACATGGCAGCTGAAATTAGGGCAGTCGGGCTAGGGAGAAAAGAGCTAATGGATACCCAAAGTATCTAGAAAGTGGAAATAACTGGAAATGATGGTCTAGATTTAGGAAAAGAAGGACTGAGTCTTTGGAGAATTGTGTGATTGGTTCTGCCTTCTGCTGAGAGGAGCACAGGACAGTGGAGGTGTAAGGTGGTGGGCTCTGTTCTGGACAAGTTGCAAAGCCTGCAGAAATCTTATATTGATCAAAGAAGTCTTTTGAAATATGAATTTATATCCATTATCATTAATGATGAACCTTCCCTTGAAATGCCAGCCTCTGACAGTGGCGCACATATGTAATATAGAAATAATTTAGAAAATACACAGTTATTCAAGGTACATTCTCAAGGATTATTTTTTTACTGATATAAATGACTGATCAAAAAAAATTAGAAAATAATTTTATAATAGATTCAGAGAAATCAAGATTAAAAGCATTTTCAATGACAAAGCATTGACTAAAACATGCAGACTATATTTTGTGATATATGGTTTTTTTTAACTACTTGGTCAATGTATACATAATGTGTTCTACTACTCGTGAGTAGATCTATTAGTATATGTTCAATGCTGGTGAATCTGTCCCATCCTCTTGATCCTCACTCTTAGTGTCCTTCGAGAATTAAGTCTGTAAATCCAATCTCTATAGAGTCTCTGGAGAGATCTTTTAAAAATAGAATCTAACCATGTCATTTCATTGTTTAAAATCTTTCAATGGCCCCATAACCCATAAGGCATTCAAAGCACCCAAAGCCTTGGGCATCTGTGACATTTCTTCTTCTCCCACTGCCAGCCTCAATGAGATATTTACAGTGATGTACACCAGCCCTGCCATTTCACAGTACAGTGTTTTTCATGCCCTATATACCAATATTCTCTTTCTTATTGATCTGGAAACTATCTATGTATCCTCCCAAACCTTGATCTTATCTCCTCTAAGAACTTTCCCCCAGCCCCCAGCAGAGTTGATTGTTATTTTCCCCATGCCTACCATATACTGATTACACAGCTGTTTAACACTGTAATAAAAAAATATACCTGATGTGTGTTTTGTGTCATTGACTCTGAACTCCTTGAGGGTAAGGACTTGATTTGTGTATTTCTGTAACCCCTTATAATATGCCAAATACAAGAAATAGTTCAACAGTTGTTAGTGAGCTAAATGAAAAAATGATTATCTATCTATATACAAAAGCCTACATGACCCTTACAACCAGTCGACTGAACGGCCGGTTGCTATGACGACGCACTGGCTACCGGGGGCAGACGCTCAATGCAGAAGCTGCCCACTGGTGGTCAGTGCACTCCCATAGCCAACCTCTCATGGTTGGCCAACCTTCCGCAGTCCTTCCCCCTGGCCAGCTGGGCGAGATAGCCTCGATTGGCCCCAATCACTGGCCAGGCAGAGAGATCCCACCCGTGCATGAATTTGTGCACTGGGCCTTTAGTTTATTGTAAGAATTATATACATTTATGAATATGAAGAGTGCCTAACAATTAATAAGTATTATGCAAGTATTTGCTTCATAAAAAAATATATTTTTATTGATTTCAGAGTGAAAGGGAGAGGGAGTAAGAGATAGAAACATCAATGATGAGAGAGAATCATTGATTGGCTGCCTCCCGCACGCCCCACACTGGAGATGGAGCCCGCAAATCCTCTCACTTTCCTTTCTTTTTCAATGGTACTTTCAATCTCTTTTGAATCTCAGAGATCCTTTGCAATGGCATTAATCTTGACTGCAAAAGACTGTCATATTCTTTTGGTTTGGATTTATCTCTGTGAATTTTGCCCTAAATAATAATGATGATAATAATAATAAAGGAATGCATACTTCTACAGCTGAACACTGATGTTTGTTTTTCTTCTATGAGGCTGAACATTTATTGATGAATCCACATTGTACCGACAGCAACATCTTCAATAATTTCATGGTTTGTGTGGCAGTTGGTAACAGTGCATGCACGTGGGCAGGAAGAACTATGCAAATATCAATAATAATTATGCTTGGTGTATGCAAATTCCACCAGGTATTTTCAGAAATTAATCTTCCAAATTACTTTTGCACAATTCAGTAAAATTGAAATGTGCATTTAAATAACTGTAGAAAAATTTAAAAGCCATCTCCACTCATTTAAATCATCCAGTTAAGGTGCTATTATAAACAAAAGGATTGTAGATATTTCAGACACAGCAGCTATAGTGTCAAAACAGAATCACAGAGCTCATGAGAGCTATGCGTTGTTTGTAGACAACTTGCCAGGGATGACATTGTTTAGATTATTTTGTTTGGTTTAAAAATTTATATTCCTCACAAGTCATTACTAAAAGGAAGCGTTATTATTTTATTTGTTCATATACTCATTTACCTATTCTTTATGTGTTGATATCTCCATTTATCTCAAGCCATCCACCCAAGTGCATGTTTATTAAGCATGACGATGTACCAGGGGCTGAGCTAGGTTTGGCTTGAGCCTCCAGCCTAATGTGGGCCACAAATTTACATAGTTTAGCCATGTTGGGGTCTTTACATTTTCTCCATGCCTTTATTGTCAACTGTAGCTCTGTATGAAAGCTAGATTTCTGGTGGGCAGAATTAGTGCATTACATAGGTAAAGCACTTTGGTGTCTTCTTTTGTTTTCAAGCAGTTTTAAGTAATAAAATTATGACTGGAGCTTTAAATGCTGATGATCCCCCTGGGTTTCTCTGACTTCCTTGAATACTTGGAATAGGGTTCTCAAGGAAAGAAAGTATCATTGAATGAAAGGATAAAGGATAGAAAAGTACACAAGTCCTGCCCACAAGAAGCTGCCATCTCCAAGACAAGTGGGGTAAGGAGCAGTAAGCCAATTAGTAATGCTCATGATTAGAGCACTGTAACCACAGACCATGACATCTTTTCTCCAGGAAGGATCAGGATGCTTTCAGGAGGTCATTGCGTTGTGCCTTGGGAATGGGTTTTACAAAGAAGGTGGTGGACACATCTTTGGAAGTGGGAATGCTCCAAGGCTTTGACCGTGGCTCAACAGCTATCCGACTGTCAGGTCTTGACAATTAGCCACATCAGTAAAATGGGGATGGTAACACCAACCTCAAAGACTTTGGGGAGGACTTAGCTTATGTTGGCCAGTGTGCTCATTTTTATATTGAGCAGAGGATCCTTGTAAAAGAGATGGCCCAGGGCAAAGGCACAGAAGTAGTAGGAAGTCATATTTGAACAGCGATGAGGAGGCCAGTTTGCCTAAAGCTTGGGATTCCTCTATAGAAAACCAGTAACTACAAATATAGAGGCAGTAACTACACATGTGCCATTTGTCTGTTTAATGACCTTCAATTTGTGACATAACTGTTTGGATTTTTAATTGCCTATCTCTAAAATGGGTCAAGCCAACATGCTGCCCCAAGTGGTGGGAGGCTAAGATGCAGACATGTCTGCAGTTACGGACTTTCTGTTTTTCTTCTGATCCATGTTCTCTATTCATTTGATTGTCTCTGGATGATTTGGTTTCTGTTCAGGAAACTGGTAAAAGTACACACTTCTTTGGTCACATGTTCTAAGTCAGCGAAGATGTGTTAATATCTCCATTTGAAATGTGATGTATCAAATGCACACTTTTGATCTAGAACGTAAGTCCAAAATATCCTCTTTGTTTTGTTTTTATTGTGATGTTATAAGCCAGATTACAGCATGCTCATTTTTTTGTTTGTTTGTTTTATTGTGACAGAAACATTAAAACTATCCCTTCAAATAAATTAGCCATCTTATTGTCATTGACTCATTTGATGGAAACAATTTATTCTCATCCTAACAGATACAATCTGGTTCTCAGATTAGACAATCTATTGTGTCTCCCTACACTTTTGAATGCTAGTTAGCTTTTCCTTTCTGGTCTCACATGACTACATCTGTGATCCTACAAATGGTATACTGATAACAGAAGTCAAAACAAGTAGAATGGTAGAGAAAGAAAGTCGGAAACACAGAATGAGAGGACAGTGTCTTTCTCATCTTTCAACTCATTCATTCAACAATTATCAGGTACCTGTTAGGTGACTGGTATTGTGTAGGAGTCCAAAAGAATGCTCAAAGAGATGTCAGAGGGACTTGGCAGCTGGGAGAGAGAGGGTGGTGAATAGCATCAATAGTCAGTGTTTTGAGGTAGGATGTTCAGATGCTCCAGAAGCATTAGTGAGAGAATGACTAATTAGGCCTGGGAGTCACATATGCTGGGAAGGCCTCACGGAGGAGGCGATATTTGACTGGATCACGAACATAAGAAAGAAGATAGGTTAACGGTATTCCAGGCAGGGGATACTATTACCTCAATGATTCAAATACAAGGCAGACAAAGGTTAGGCCATAGAAAGGTATAAAACTTTAAGGGTATCGGAGAAGGAAACAGCATATTTCATAAAGGGGGGGGGGAAGAGACACCTAGAGGAGAAAGCGGTATTTAAAATAGCCTGTGACATTTCAGGAGGTACAGAGGGGACTAGCAAGGGCATTGCAGATAGAGGGAATAGCATGAACAATAGCTTGGAGGTAGGAAAGCTCAAGGGGGTACAGGGAGCATGGAAGAGTCACGTATGCTCTGAGTACTAGCTGCATGTAGTTAGGACTGGGAATGTCAGGTGGTGTTCATGGGTGGAGAGCTCCAAATGTTGATACGAGGACTTGGCGTCTATTTCTATTATTTGGTAGGAGGCACTGAAATTTTGATTTGGGGAAATGAAAGGTCATTCAATTGAATTCCTCCAATATTTTCTGAGCCCTTGCTCTGAGCCAGGTACAGTGGCAGGATCTAGGGACACACAATGAATTAGACATGGTTCTTGCCTTCTTGCATCTTCCATTAAAATATATTTATGTCTATGCCAATGCCTATATCTGTGCCTACACCCACACCTATTTCTATATCTGCATTCACAGTTCCATGATTTTCTGTCTGTACCTGTATCCAGATATATAGCTACTAGAGGCCTGGTGCACAGAATTCGTGCACTGGGTGGGGGGAAGGAGCGCACATCCCTCAGCCAGGCCTGCACCCTCTCGCAGTCCGGAAGCCCTTGAGGGATATCCGACTGACAGCTTAGGCCCAGGAAGCAGACCTAAGCTAGCAGTCAGACATCCTTAGCACTGCTGCCGAGGCAGGAGAGGCTCCCGCCATTGCCGCTGCACTGAGCCCAACTCAGGGCTCCTGGCTGAGCGGTGCTCCCCCTGTGGGAGTGCACTGACCACCAAGGGGCAGCTCCTATGTTGAGCATCTGCCCCCTGGTGGTCAGTGCACGTCATAGCAACCGGTTGTTCCCCTGTTCAGTCTATTTGCATATTAGCCTTTTATTATAGAGGATGGAGAGATTAAGCTTGACAGTGTTGTGTCAGGTGGATTGAAACAGAGGAGGTGAGATGTGGGGGTGTGAATAAACATCTGACGCTAGAGTTAGAAGGTCCTGCACTAGTCCAAGTGGGAGGGCATGAACAAGAGGACCATATAGTGTGGCAAGAAGAGCACTGTATTTGGAGCCCAAGAAACTTGATTTTGAATCCATCCTCTATCACGAACTTTTTTGCAAATTTATCCAAGTCATTTCCTCAGCCTTATTCTCCTTATCTATAAAAAAAGGATAATGACATTTAGGATAATGACATGGGATTATAGGTGATATATGAAGTGCTTGGCACTGGTTGGCATCAGCGGTTGGCAATGACAATGTCTGTGATAAAGAGGCTGCAGTGGCTTTGGCTTGCCACTCTCTGCTCAGGAAAATGGTAGGTATTCTATCCCAGGAATTGAGGCAGGTTCAGTGGCTCCCAGCAGAGAATAAGGATGTGGCTTTGATTGAGCTGCCTGTTGTCCTCGATGCTCTGTGCCCCAGGTAAGGAGCAGATATTCCTTGCTTGGCTGGCAGAACCAGGCTCACCTTAGGAGGCCCTTTCATGGGCTGCTCTTCCCAATCCACCAATGAACCCACTGACTCGGAGCCTCTGCGAGGCTCTGGCAGTGAGCAGGATGGCAGCTGCCACCAGGCCAGGTTGCTCCATCTCCAGCAAACATTTACAGTGGCCCAGTGCCTGCTGCTCCTTCCCTGACACACAGGAAGCTGAGAGCTGGGCCAGCGAGTGGCAGCCAGGACGATGCTGCCAGCGAGCGCAAGCAGGAGTCGGGCTGGCTCCTAGCTGCTGGACGCTCCTCCGCTGTCAGCCCCACAGCTGGGGACACAGCTCCTCCCAGGAGCTCACCTGAAGGAACGGCACTATCTCCCAGGCCCTGGCTCCTTCTGTCAGGTGGCTTCCAGGGATGATGGTGCCATGGTGAACAAGGAGGAAGCCAGGGTACAATGCGGGGACCTGCAGAATGTGCCCAGAGGCAGATTCCATTGGGGTTCTTCTTTGTCCAGGATTGAGCCTTATCTCTATGATCGTTGGCATTCATTAGCAGTTGTGTGCTCATAGGAGTTTACCAACCAACTCTTGAAGGAAGGAAAAAAAGGATGAAAGAAAGCAGAACACAAGTGAGAAAGGAAGGAAGGATAGGAAGGAAGGAGGGAGGGAAGGAGGAAGAAAGAAAAGGAACTCCGTGATTTATAGTTTTTGATGATTTCCATGGTATAAAAACTCCCACCGCAGAAAACTGCAAGGCACCAACACGATCTCTCTGAATGTGATGCTGAAGAGATGTACAGTTGCACATTATTCACAGTATTTCCACCACTGATAGCTGCGATACAAATAATATCAAGAGTATACTAGCAGACCATAGTAAAAGATATTAAACTAGTTAGGAGGTGAGGAATTTTGAGCTCACATTATCTTTATTCTTAATATAATTGATCTTATTATACCATTATATTGTCTAACTTTTAATAATGGCTGCATTTGACAAATAGCTCACAAGATTCCTGATTCCACCCCCCACCCCCCCAAAGCTTCTCTATTTTACCTTCTCTGAAGATTAAGCCTCCAGTCTCTTTTGATTTCATTTGAGAAGGAAGACTGCCTGGCTGATTGGTATGTAGCAGGGAATCTGGGGGTCTGATTGTTTTTGGTTTTGTTTCTTTAAAGTTACTGAGGTGGAGTGCACATAAAATAAAAGCCACCACTGTGTAGTGAACCATGCAATGGTATTTAGTACATTCACAACGTGTACAACCGCCACTTCTGTCTCGTTCCAAAACATTTCTGCCATTCCCAAAGAAAACTCCTGTGTTAGTTTCCCAGGGTTGCCATCACTAAATATCAGATTCAGGGGCTTAAAAAACAGAAAGCTACTTCCTCACAGCTCTGGAGGCTAGAAATCTGAGACCATGATGTCAGCAGCATTGGTTTCTGAGTCTCTGCGGGGGTGGGGGGGGGGGAGCGTGTGTAGGCCTCTGTCCTTAGCTTGCAGATAGTCCTCTTCCTGTGTCTTCACGTGGCCTCCCCTCTGTATGGATGCGTTCTTATAAAGATACTGGTCATACTGGATCAGGACCCACCTCAATAACCTCATTTTAACTGAATTACCTCTTTAAAGACCCTGCCTCCACATTCAGCTATATTAGGAAGCACTGGAGATTAGGATTTCCGTATATAAATTTGGGGGGTTACAATCAGCCCATAACAATTCTATACCCAGGAAGCAGTTTCTCTCTAGTCCCTATTCCCCTCAGGCTCCGGCGATCAACAATCTACCTGTGTGCTGTGCCTATGAATTCACCTGTTCTGGTTATTTCGTACACAAGAAATGGACCTTTTGTGTCTGGCTTCTTTCACTTAGCATAACATTTTCATTTTCATGGGAGTATGTGATTTAGAGGAATATCATTACTCAGATGTGATATAGTTTAAAAAAATGAGACCTGGTGGTCTAAAAAGCTACCAAGAACAACTGCTCCAAAGTTTTTAAGGGATTCTCTTGGGGATCCACAAAACTGACCAATAGCTGGCAGATAATCTTGCCTCCTATTTACAAACCCAGAGGCAAGAAGACTGATGAAGAAACCACAGAAATAGTTGAGGCAACTCAGTTGTTAGAGACTAGAGAGAGGGCCATGGGAGGAAGAGGAGAAGGTTTCATGAAAGTGATTAGAAAATGCATATCACCGCCAAAAGCTTAAATATCACAGATTTGAAAAGTATATGCAAGTATAATGTAAAGAAAATTACATATCACTTCTGATAAGGTAACATAAATTCTGTAAACATTTTGACATATCTATGTTGTTATCAAAGAATAACATATATCAAGGAAAGTACACAAGTGATGTTATTTTAGAAAGTCAACACGCCATGAATCCCCCACTCATACCCTGGTATGTAAATTACCAGTTCCCTAAGAGTCTTTCTCATGCTTCTCCTACTAAACATAATAATTGCTA
The DNA here is from genome assembly GCF_000327345.1 of Myotis davidii. NCBI lineage: Eukaryota > Metazoa > Chordata > Mammalia > Chiroptera > Vespertilionidae > Myotis > Myotis davidii. The sequence continues at coordinate 256,265 of NW_006296226.1, read as the reverse complement.
GTTTGGACCTATTTTTGAGCTTTGTATAAAAAGAATAACATTATATAGTCTTTCATTTTTTGGCATATTTCCCCTTACATTCTGTGAAATGACCCATATAGTTCTGTGAAATAGTTGCTCTTTCATTTCTTACTATTCTATTGTATGAATATACTACAAATTTTTAATTGATCTTATTCTTTTTAAAACAATACATTTTATTGATTTTTTACAGAGAGGAAGGGATAGGGATAGAAAGTCAGAAACATCGATCAGCCGCCTCCTGCACACTCCCCACTGGGTATATGCCCAAACCAAGGTACATGCCCTTGACCGGAATTGAACCTGGGACCCCTGAGTCCACAGGCTGACACTCTATCCACTGAGCCAAACCAGTCAGGGCTAATTGATCTTATTCTTGATGGGCATTTGGGATACTATTGCAACATTGCTATGAACAATTTTATTCTTATTTTTTGTGCTCATGTCACACTGACAATTCTGTATCTGAGAGGGTGAGTCCACCAAAACTTTGCTTCTTAGGTTAAGTATTTATCTAGAAGTGGAATTGCTGGCCATATAAGACATATGTTCAGGGTTAGTAGATCTTTGTTAAAGAGTTTTCCACATTGGTTGTACCACTGTACACTCTTACTGGCTGTATGAAGGTTCAAGTTACTCCACGTCCTCACCAATACTTGGTGATACCAATTAACTTAAGTTCACCATACTGATGAGTGCTATTTAGTGATACATAATTGGGCTTTTACTGGTAGTTTCCATCTCCCTTATGACTTACAATGGTAAGTTTTTCACACATTTACTCACCATGTAAATGTTTTCTTTTGGAAAGTCCCTGATCATCATTTGCTTATTTGTTATTGGTTCCTTCTTTTTCTTATTGTTTAGTTAAAAATTCTTTATATATTCTGGATGAGTCCTTTATCATAGGTATATGATACATGATTTACATATTATATAACATTGCATGTATCTTTTTTATTTTATGAAATGTTATTGCAAATATCCCATTCTGAAACTTTCTTTTCATGAGTAGAAGCTATAAATTTTACCATAGGTCAATTTATCAATCTTTTCTATGATTGGTGCCATTTATTTTCAGTTTAAATAATCCTTACCTACTTCATGATAATATCCTAGATTATTGTCTAAAAGTTCTACTGCTCTTCATTTCATATGAAGCCTAAGATCTATTAATCTTTATGTCTGGTACAGTGTAGAGGCCCATAGGAATAGCCAGTTGATCCAGCACCATTTATTGAGGAGACCACTCTTTCTTGGCTGTGGAACTTTTGTCATAAATCAGGAAACTGTGTATGTGTGGTATTGTTTCTAGACTTTTCACTCTATTCTATTCATTTATTTTTCTATCTTTAATAGCACATGTCTTATTCAAGCCTTCATATCTAGCAGAATAAATCCTTTAAAGATTTTCTTATTCAAGTTTTTGTTCTATTCCAAGCTATTTGTATTTTCAATAATACTTTACATTGATTTTGTCAATTTCCTCAAGAAGACTTGCTCGAACTTTGCTAAAAACTAGTTTGTTTTTGTTCAAAATTTATGAGCAGGTTTTGAAATTTAGCAAATGTTCCTTCTGCCTTATATTAAGATAATGACATGGTCATTCTCCTAGTGGTGAATTGCACAGATTGGTGTTTGTAAGGTATACCGACCTTCTATTCCTGCAACAAACACAACTTAATCATGATGCACTATTATTTTATGTTAATTTGCTAATACATTACGAGCTCCGTCACAACCCTCAAGGTGGCCTGTGGGGATTGGTCCCCAACTTGTGCCCCCAGCCTCGCAGGTCTGCAGCCCTTCCTGGCACCCCGCCTTGGCCTGGTGCCACCCCCTCACCTGCTCCACCATCCCGCCTGCAGGGTGATCAAGGCCAGGCCCCCAGCCTGGCTCCTCCAGCGCTTAGGAGCTGGGTGGCAGCCCCGCCCCCCACCCCCCAGCTGCCTTCTGTGGGGTGATCGGCGAGGTGATTGGGCCCCAGCTCACACCTGCCTTGGCCTGGTGCCACCCTTTCACCTGCTCCACCATCCTGCTGTGATCCCACTCTCATCGGGGCCCAGTGGGGCTGGCAGCACCTCCACTGCCGCCCACTGCCAGCGCCATGCTGCCAACACCTGCCATGTTCCACACCGCCCTCTGGTGGTCAGCGGACATCATAGTGAGCAGTCAAACTCCCTGTCTCCAGTCAAAATATCGGTCAAAAGACCACCTGAGGGGAAAATTTGCATATTAGGCTTTTATTATATAGGATTGAATTTCCTTAGACTATTCAGTTTTTTTTAGATTCTTCTTAAGTTAATTTTGGTGAATTGTATTATTCTAAATATCTATTATTTTTTTTAAAGTATATTTTTATTGACTTCAGAGAGGAAGGGAGAGGGAGAGAGAGATAGGAACATCAATGATGAGAGGAAATCATTGATTGTCTGCCTCCTGCATGCCCCTCAATAGGGATTGAGCTCACAACCTGGGCAAGTGCCCTTATGGGGAATCAAACCTTGACTTCCTGTTCAGAGGTTGACACTCAACCACTGAGCCATGCTGGTCAGGTGATATTTATTAATGTTATCTGAATTTCAAATATATTGACCAAGTCTTTCATAATAATCTCATCTTTTTAAGCCTTATAGTTTATAATCATATCCTCTTTTAATTTCCAATTTTGATAACATTTTCTATTCCTTTTTTCATTTCATTAATCTTGTCAGGAATTTTTAAATACTAGTATTTTTTTTCCAAATAATAAACACTTTCTTTTGATTTTTTATTGCTTGTTTTTTATAAGTTAGTATGTTCTGTTCTTTAAAATAATTTATTTCATTTTTCTTTTATATTTATTTTCTCTTTTTTCTCTAACTTCTTGAAATGGGTACTTAAAAGATTGTTTTCAGCCTTTCTTCTTTTCTATTATGTGCATTTAAAGCAATCAATTTCCTTCTAAGAACAGCTTAAGCTGTATTTCATATATTCAGCCATGTGGTGTTTACATTATCATGCTGTTCAATATACGTATTTTCTAATTTTCATTGAGATTTCTTTATTAGTTTATGGGTCCTTTTTATAGCTTCTAGAGTAAATAAATTAGTTTATTTATTTCCATTCTTTCTTTTACAATGCTAAAACCATGAAAAGCCACAACTTGTTGGTAAAACTTGGGGTCCTGTAAACTTTTATCTGTAATAATTTATGTGAGATTAAAATTTTATTTATTAATTTTGAAAGAGAGAGACAGACAGACATGATTTATTTGGGACAATTTTATTGGGACAATGCTCTAACCAACTGAGCCAGGGCTATTTGGGATATTTAAAAAAAATAATGTTTTAAAATTTTTCTCTTTGTATTAAATACTATAAGAGTGCTTTTACTTTTCTAGGTGATTGAACTTTAATTATATTTCCTTGTTACTGATTTCCAGTTTTATTGCACTCAAAATAGAATTGACCCGTAAAATCTCAACAATTTATTTCGTTCTTCTTGGAGGATTATAATTAACATTTGTAAATGTTTCATAAACCTGTAGAAAGAGTTGCATTTGCTATTTGTAGACTTAGATTTCTACATGTGGCTATCAGGAAAACAATCCCATAAATTAGATGATGTATATTTCATTTTAAAATTTCTATTAAATTATTCTTAAATTCCTAACTAATATTACTTGGTATTTTTTAGTACTTTATTGTCAAATTCATAAGAGCCATAGCTCCTATACCTTTATCTTGGTTTATGCACTGCATCAATAACAAGATGGTTTTTCCATCTTTTAAAGGATTTTGGCTTTGATCTCTACTGTATTTTAACATTCTATCCCTAGGGAGTTTTTTAATTTGCATTTGTCTGATATTGGACTGACAATCTTTTAAATTGTAACCCTTCAAAAATACTTATATTTATGCATATCTAATGGTTATAGTCGGAGTGGTTTTCTTACCAATGTTGAGGAGTTTTTTATCTCTTAATAAGAGAATTATCTCAATTACAGCTATAATCATAACTGTTCTGCTTTGTCTTACTTTGGTTACCTTGATTTATATTTTATATATTTAATAATTTCTCCTATATTATGCACATATGTAGAATAATTTTTTTAAATATATTTTATTGATTTTTTACAGAGAGGAAGGGAGAGGGATAGAGGGTTAGAAACATTGATGAGAGAGAAACATCAATCAGCTGCCTCCTGCACACTCTCTATTGGGGATGTGCCCACAACCAAGGTACATGCCCTTTACCGGAATTGAACCTGGGACCCTTGAGTCCGCAGGCTGATGCTCTATCCACTGAGCCAAACCAGTTAAGGCTTTTTAAAAATTTATTGATTAAATTATTACATATGTGTCCTTATCCTTACATTACCCGCCCTCCCTTTTCTCCCACTCATGCCCTCACCCCCCTGTTGTCTGTGTCTATTGGTTAGGCCTATATGCATGCATATAAGTCCTTTGGTTGAACTCTCCCCGTTACCCTCACCTTCCCCTACCTTCCCTCTGAGGTTTGATGGTCTGATTGATGTTTCTCTGTCTCTGGATCTGTTTTTGTTCATCAGTTTATGTTGTTCGTTATATTCCATAAATGAGTAAGATCATATGATATTTATCTTTCTCTGACTGGCTTATTTCACTTAGCATAATGCTCTCCAGTTCCATCCATTATGTTGTAAATGGTAAGAACTCCTTCTTTTTTACTGCAGCATAGTATTTCATTGTGTAGATGTACCCAGTTTTTTAATCCACTCATCTACTGATGGGCACTTATGCTGTTTCCAAATCTTAACTATGGTGAATTGTGCTGCTATGAACATAGGGGTGCATATATCCTTTCTAATTGGTGTTTATAGTTTCTTGGGCTATATTCCTAGAAGTGGGGTCACTGGATCAAATGGAAGTTCCATTTTTAGTTTTTTCGGGAAACTCCATACTGTTCTCCACAGTGGCTGCACCAGTCTGCATTCCCACCAGCAGTGCACAAGGGTTCCTTTTTCTCCGCATCCTCTCCAGCACTTGTCATTTGTAGATTTGTTGATGATAGCCATTCTGACAGGTGTGAGATGGTACCTCATTGTCATTTTGATTTGCATCTCTTGGATGATTAGTGACTTTGAGGATGTTTTCATATGTCTCTTGGCCTTTCTTCTGTCTTCTTTCGAAAAGTATCTACTGAGGTCTGTTGCCCATTTTTTTATTGGATTGTTTATCGTCCTTTTGTTAAGTTGTATGAGTTCCCTGTAAATGTTGGAGATTAAACCTTTATTGGTGATAACATTGGCAAATATTTTCTCCCATGCAGTGGGCTTTCTTGTTGTTTTGTTGATGGTTTCTTTTGGTGTGCAAAAGCTTTTTATTTTGATGGAGTCCCATTTGCTATTTTCTCTTTAGTTTCCATTGCCCTAGGAGCACTATCAGTGAAGAAATTGCTTCAGCATCTGTCTGAGATTTTGCTGCCTGTGGATTCCTCTAGTACAGTGGTTCTCAACCTGTGGGTCGCAACCCCTTTGGCGGTCGAACGACCCTTTCACAGGGGTCGCCTAAGACCATCCTGCATATCAGATATTTACATTACGATTCATAACAGTAGCAACATTACAGTTATGAAGTAGCAACGAAAATAATTTTATGGTTGGGTCACAACATGAGGAACTGTATTTAAAGGACCAGAAGGTTGAGAACCATTGAGAACCACTGCTCTAGTATTTTTATGGTTTCCAATCTTATGTTTAAGTCCTTTATCCATTTTGAGTTTATTTTTGTGTATGGTGTAAGTTGGTGGTCTAGTTTCATTTTTTTGCATGTATCTGTCCAATTTTCCCAACACCATTCATTGAAGAGACTGCCTTGACTCCATTATATGTTCATGCCTCCTTTGTTGAATATTAATTGAGCATAGTGGTTTGGGTCGATTTCTGGGTTCTCTATTCTATTCCATTGATCTATATATCTGTTCTTGTGCCAGTACCAGGCTGTTTTGAGAACAGTGGCTTTGTAATACAGTTTGATATCTGGTATTGAGATCCCACCCAGTTTGTCCTTCTTTCTCAGGATTGCTACAGCTATTTGGGGTCTTTTTTTTTTTTAATTCCAGATGAACTTTTGGAAAGTTCGTTCTAGGTCAGTGAAATACGCCGTTGGTATTTTAATGGGGAGTGCATTGAATCTATAGATTGCTTTGGGTAGTATGGACATTTTGATGATGTTGATTTGTAGAATATTTCTTATTTGATTCTCTTCTCTAGTAATTTAGACATTTTAGGTCATACCCTTTATTCTACGAGTCTTAGACTCCTGGACATATACATAGAAATGTGCTATGAATGTGTCATGCCACAAGAAAAATATAATACATGTTATTAAAGTATCGATTTCATTAATTGGTAAGGATATAATAAAAATAATATTAAATTGGCACTGATATGTAATGCAATAAAGTACATAAATCACATGACACTTCTGAAATTCCTGTCTGAGATTGGGCTATTCTGGGTTATGTTCACTAATCCCTGGGAGTATGCTCACTTTTTCTGATATTAGGGGCACTTACGTAAAAACATGAAGGCATCTGTGTCCATATTTAAAAATTACTTTTGATGCCTGAAACTACATTATCCAATTTTCAAAGTCAAAATCAAAATAGCATTTTTTATTTTTTTAAATATATTTTATTGATTTTTTACAGAGAGGAAGGGAGAGGGATAGAGAGTTAGAAACATCGATGAGAGAGAAACATCGATCAGCTGCCTCCTGCACACCCCCTACTGGGGATTTGCCCGCTACCAAGGTACATGCCCTTGACCGGAATCGAACCTGGGACCCTTGAGTCCACAGGCCGATGCTCTATCCACTGAGCCAAACTGGTTAGGGTAAAATAGTATTTTTTTAATTTCCACTCTATTAAATAGGGAAATTAGCATGCTTTAATTTCCTTTCCCTCTTCCCCACTATTTTTTTCAATTTAGTTGTTATAACCTAGAATGTTGGACCCATATTATTATAATTCTAATTTGGCTTTGATTTTTAACAGTAATTCAATGTTTTTATTTTTTATTTACTGTACAAACATTTTGTATTTATAACAAAAGTTAGAAGATAAAAATATTCATCCTCAAACTTTTTTATTTAAAAATATAAATAAGGTTAATTATTTTGTCACAATTATTATTTTGTGTGAAATAGGAATCAAACTTAAATGTTTTCTCAATTATTTAGTTAGTTTATATAACATTGGAGTCATCATCCTTACCATATATTATATTCTTATATGTGATTTTCTATGCCTAACTATTATATTGCAGTACCTCACAATAAGGCAAACTAATACTAAATAATAGCTCCCTTTTCAGGGCTTCCCAACTCCTTGATTCATATCCAAGATATAGGCTAGGATAGAATTATTATTATTATAACTATATGACAGGTCCTGTTTAAGCATTTCACATATATGAACGCCTTTAATCCTCATAATAACTCTAAGTAGGTAGGTACTATTATTATAATTATAGATGGTAAAACGGAGACACAGAGAGACCTGGAAGGTCACCTAATTAGTGGGAGAACCAGGATTTGAAGGGCAGCCTGGTTCCTGAGACCACTCTCCTAAGCACCCCACTGAGCTCTCTCTCCACTTGCCTCACAACTAGACCGTGGTTCCCACTTGCATTGTTGGGTTCGTCCAGGTGCCATCCTGATTTTACTGCTTTACTTGTAGGGACTGCATTTCCCAGCCTGCTCTGCCTGCCTCCCCTCAATGCACTGAGATGGCCACGATGAATGGATAAACACAAAGGACGGAATCTAATACTGCCTGATTCTTAATAAAGCGCAGAGCAGGAGCAGAGCGAGTCCCTGGACATTTCCTGTTTACTTGAGATCTTGAGTCTCTCATTCTAAATAAGACTATGGAGAAGACACAAGGGTTCTTCCTACTTAATTTTAGGCCTTATTTATTTTTAATTTTAATTTTTTTGCAGGAAGCAATCTGATCTGTGCCATGCTCTGGAACCTGGACATGTTTTCCTCAATCCACCTGTTTGTACCTTACAGTGTCAATATATTTCATATTTGATCCATTATTTCTTAGCTTCAGCTTTTAAGGCTGGTTGGAGTTTTGTTTTCTGTAATTGTCTCTATGAGTATGTTTGCAAAAGCTGTTAGTCAACATTTTAAATTCCAAGCAGGTTCTCCCTAATTTCTTTTTCTCTGTTTGCTTTAGTAAAGTTTTTCCAAAAACAGGCTCTTCTCCTGAAACTTGAGTGATGTTTTCTTCCTTTATTTTGCAGCATCTTTTCACTGTCAACATTTTTGTTCTATCTCTGTTCAGTCAAGCAGAAAGAGGACACATTGTACACAAGACTGATCTTTTGTAAACAGGATGGGTGGATCCTTCTTGATTTTCCCTCATCTGTTTTTCCCTTCATTGCTTGGCTTTTAGAAGTCCCCTCTCAGATCCTAGGTTGGAGGGCTAGCCACTTTTCTAGTTCTCCCCTGTGGTTCTCAGAGGAGGGAAGGTGGGGGAATTAGCATGGGCCATCCTTTAGGGAACTTCATCTCTGTGTTTGATGCTCCTGCTGTGCCCAGAACTAGATGTTTCCCCTCCTGGCTAATACAGAGGCACATACGCCCCTCCTGCCTCCTGCCTTGTAGCATTGCCCATGACCCATGGAGGCCTCGTCACTGTCGGACTGTTCTCTTTGGTAGCACCTCAGCAAACCCACATTGGGATGCTGTTCAAGCTGTTACCGAACTCAAGGGGTTTGCCGCCTGGGGTTCTCTGTTAAAAAATAAGATGTGGCCATCCCAAGGTAGTTTTATTTATTTTCAGTAAGGAAAGCAGATAAGAAAATTAAGGCCAAAGCTCTGCCTCTGGGAAGAAAGGTTTTGCCATTGCTTAGATACAGTATTTAGTCAGTGACGTGTTGGATTTTTCTTTGCAGTTGCCCATACTTACCCAGTTGAGTTCTTGTCAAACTCATGTTGTTTACAGCGGGTCTGCAAAATACTGTGCTACCCATTTTAACGTTTCGCAAGAATACAACTTAGTAAACCAGAGGAAAAGGCTCTAGTAGTGGCTGTGAATAGGGGCCAATCACCACACTCATGCCTAAATCTTTATGTGAAAAACGGGAATCACTCTCTCATAGATTTCTGTTGCTTGTTTTTTTTTTACATGGAGAATAAAGGAAAACTTTCATAAAAAAAAAAAAGAATACAACTTAGTAAGAATGGGTCAGACCTGGAGACCCTTGTCCGATCTCACAAAGCTGCAGACAGGTTCCCAGGGCAGTGTTTCTTCTTATGTCATCACCTGCCTGCCTTTGCCCTCAGTTCTCCTCCTCTAACTAAGAGAGCATCTGCCAGGGTTCCCCACTGTTGCTTGGTATCTTCCGCTTTGGTCCAACTCTACTCTTCCTATGAGAAAGTCCTCAAAGTTCAAGGAATGTGGCCAGTAACTTTCCTGACTTCTCAGTACCAGTGCAGAATTGTAAGAATTTTTCTATTCCTTTGTTACTTTGGTCACATCAATGCAGCTAGGAGGGTGCCTTTCAAGTTACCACTTCCACTGAAGTCTTTAACTCATATTCATTATTTTGGGGGCGTTGTGCCAGGCAGTTTCACTTACGTGGTCTCATTTAATTCACCAAATATCCCTTTAAGATATTTTATCAACATCCCATTTTACAGGCAAGTAAACTGAGGTTCAGAGGACTATGTTAATTTAAGTCTGTACAGGTAGTTTTCAATGAATCCTGTAGGAAGCAGAACCAGTTTTCCTAATAAAGTGCTGCTTTTTTCTACTCCTCTGCCTTATCCCCAGCTAATTATCATGCCTGGGAAAGGTACCCAGGAGCCCAGGTCCAACCTTTGGTGGCACGTGCTTTTGCCACTTTCTTGCTGTGTGACCTTGGGCCCGTTATTCAGTTTCTGCTGTGGAATAATATAATTCTTTTTAGATTTTGATGATAGAATACATGTCAGGGGTTTCAAACACAAATGCCTTTAGGAACATGGCAGGTGGCATAAATATTTTAGGTGGCCTCGTGTAAGACTATAAGGATTGATGGGGACTGTGAAACCCAAAGAGGACTTGTTCTCCTGGAGACATCAAATTTGTTCAGAGTCACTGTGCTGACTGTATGCCCACCAGAAGGGCTAATGATATATAAAGGAAAAGGACCAAGTGCTGTCAAAGATGTGGTACAACTGAAATTCTCATAGACTGCTGGTGGGCATGTAAATTGCACAATCATTTTGCAAAACACACATTCTTTGGCCCAGCATTTCCACTCCTGAGTGTACACTCAAACCAAATGAGTAAAGCTGCCCACACAAAGATGTGTTCAAGAACGTTCACAGCAGGACGATTTGTAACAGCCCCAAACTGGAAACTACCGTGGCTATTATAATCAGTCGGTACATTGTGGAATATTAACACATGGAAAAATACAGAGCGATGAGAAATGAAGACATGACAGCTACCTGCAACAATACGGACACAATTTTTGAATACATTGGGGCCTTGACTTACGAGTTTAATTCGTTCTGTGACGGAGCTCGTAACTCAAATTACTCGTATGTCAAATCTTAAAGTGACCGAGTGAGACATGTGATGCTGGGCTGATGTTGTGGCGTTCACTGTGACGTTCGCTGCGCCAACTAGCGGTGGGGTATCTGAAGCTGGCTCGTAACCTGAATTTTAGCTCGCAACTCAAAGCAAAAAATTGGCTGAGAGATGGCTTGTATCTCGAAAAACTCGTTAGTCGGGACACTCGTAAGTCAAGGCCCCACTGTACAAGGTTGAGCAACAGAAGCCAAATGTCAATAAGTAGTGAAGAGGAATTCATGTCGTCGCAGCCAGGATAGAAGCTAATGATTAGAAGGGAGGCTGAGAGGGATTTCTGGGGTGCTTCAACTGGACTGATCTTTTTACTAGCGTTCACTTTGTGAAAATCACGGAGCTCTACTCCAATGGTTGTGTGCTTTTTCTATGTATGTTATACTTGGATATACAAATTTAAAAATGACAATAATTCCAAACTCTTCCCCCAAACAGAAGCCCTAGACTAGAGATTAAAAATGGTGGCAGAGTAAGTGGATGCTGCATGAACAGGATCCCAGGAACAAACTGGGAGCTGTCTGCCAGGGAGTGGCAGCTGAAAAATCAGGCACCCTCTTAGTGGGTCAATGCACAAAATTCCCTGTGGAGCCACCCACCCTGTGCTCCAGCAGAGGGAAGGTGAAGCAGGCTGGAGCTGTGAGAGCAGAAGCCAGGGCTGGGGGACTCAGAGGATAGAGCTCAGAAGGCAGACAACCCAAGTTTCCTGGGCTGAGTCATTCCCTCACGCAGCAGAGGACATATTTCCCATATAGATAGCTGTCTTGCCCAGGGGTGGTGGTGGGGGGGTGGGGAAGACAGTTGTCACACCCTATTGGAACACACCTTGCCCTGAGGCCACTTAAGAGATTAAAACTTTAACACTGTCCTGCACTAGAGACTGAGATGCTACATGCTGCCCTATGTTCAATGCAGCATTATTTACAATAGCCAAGACATGGAAGCAATCTAGGTGCCCATCAAAAGACAAGTGGATAAAGAAGACGTGGAATATCCTATATAATAAAAGGCTAACATGCAAATCGACCAAATGGCAGAACAACCAGTTGCTACAATGCACACTGACCACGAGAGGGCAGACGCTCAACACAGGAGCTGCCTCCTGGTGGTCAGTGTGCTCCCACAGGGGGAGCGCCACTCAGCCAGAAGTCGGGCTCATGGCTGACGAGAGCAGTGGTGGTGGTGGGAGCCTCTCCCGCCTCCGCAGCAGAACTAAGGATGTCCAACTGATGGCTTAGGCCCGCTCCCTAGGGGAAGTCATCAGTCAGATATCCCCCGAGGGCTCCGGGACTGCAAGAGGGCATAGGCTGGGCTGGGGGACCCTCCCCCTGATTGTATGAAATTCGTGCACCGGGCCTCTAGTGTATGTGTGTGTATATGTGTGTGTATGTATATATATATATAAAATGGAATGTTACTTGGCCATAAAAAATGAAATCTTATCATTTTCAACAACCTAAAGAGTATTATGCTGAGTGAAATAAGTCACACAAAGACAAATACCATATGATTTCACTTATATGTGGAATCTAAAGAGCACAATAAATGAACAAACAAAATAGAAACAGACTCATAGATACAGAGAACAGACTGATGATTGCCAGATAGGAGAGAGTGAGGGGACTGGGTAGGAAAGATGAAGGAATTAAGAAGTACAAATTGATAGTTAAAAAACAGTCATGGGAAAAAAAATAGTCATGAGGATGAAAGTATAGCATAGAGAATATAGTCAATACTATGTATGGTGCCAGGTGGGTACTAGAATTATTGGAGGGGGGATTACTTTGTAAATTATATAAATATCTAACCACTAGCTGTGCAACTGAAACTAATATAAAATACTATTGAGTGTCAACTGCAATTGAAAAAATAAAATAAAGGATCTCAGTTAGTCCCAACAACAGAAGCTGAGACTGGGATCATGGGTCCATTTTGCAGAAAAACAAACTACAGCCCAGATAAGTGAAATAATTTCCCCAACCACACTCTGCTGAATGGCGGGGTCTGCATTTGACCTCAGACCTTCCAAATCCCACCCTGAGGCTCCCACTTAGTGAAACCGGAAGCCCGACCTCCAGGCATTTCCTCATTTCTGTGTCTCCTGCCTCTTGGCCCCTCCCTCCTGCCCCACACCAAAGCTATGCAGGCCCCCTTTCCTACAGGCCACCACTGTGAGTGAGCCAGAGAAGAGCCTAGATCCCATGTACAGCACTGACAACTCTCCCGAGGCCTCCTGTGGCTGCGGAAAGGGAACCTGCTAAAGGGAAATTGGCAGCATATTTATAATTTCCTTTTCTGAGACTAACCATGTTGGAAATCTTGGTGGACTGGGTCCCACCGCTTTCCCAGCAAAAGCCTGTGCAGGTCGGATGGGGGCCACTGGGGCGCCACCAATGCCCTCTTGGGAAGAGGCCATCTGCTTCTCCCCTGGCAGCCACTGGGAGACCCAGACTGGCCCAGCTTTGCGGAGGAGAAAGGAGGAATCTTGGGGGTGCTGGGGGCTGAACTGCAACGAGGCAGCCGGATCTGACACAGGGTAGGTACTTTGGATAAGCAGAACTGAATTTGAATCCTGGCTTCATTATTTCTTCACTGTGTACCTTTGTCCTCTCTGAGCTGCCAACTCCCCAACTGTGAAATTAAGATGTTAATGATAACCATGCAGAAATCTGGGCAAATTCATAAAACCTGGTATGCAGAGGGCCGCATTCACAGGACTGATATTTTAAAAGGGCAGTCCATATTTCCTCACACAGAGTCATACAGGTTAAAATGCACATTCCTAGGCCTGTTCCTGACAGAGTCAGAATCTCTGGGGGCAGGATCCCAAAAATCTATCTCTTAAGAAGCCTTTTGGGGAGAGACAGTTTGAACAGAGAGACGTCGGTTCTGTGGTACAGTAGGCTAAGGGGCCCAGGAAGCATCAAGCAAGGCCCCCCTAAGAATCAACAAACACTTCCCATGATGCTTGAGCCAAATCTTGGCGCTTGCATAGGAAATGACCTCTTTAGGAAAGACACGGACCCACCAATCTTGTCACTGGAAGCGCAAATGTAAAATCCACAGGGTACACGGTCAGGAGCGGGAGGAGGGAAATGGAATGGTTGAGGGGTGTCACCCTGAGGGGTGTCAGGGATGAACCGACTCAACACAATGACCGTGCACCTGAGCAGGGCCATGAGACTCACTCCCGCCTGTCTGAGCTATACAAGGCCAGAGCTGCGGCGGTGTATGGGCCTATGTCTCAGCATCCTTCAGCTCCGTTGAATTGGTTTTCTATGCTTCCCTGTTCCCCGGTATGTCTCTTCAGTAAATGCTGGTCACACTTGAAAGTGGTGTGGGTTCTTGCATCATGAAAGAATTACTAACATGCTATGATAAGAGGTTTTGACTTTATCATGTAAAAGAAAAAAGGCGGGTAGCTGGGGCAGATATCATGGTCATCTAAAAGCAGCCCTTCCCCTATGCTGTCACCTTTGCTGACGTAGCCATCACTCACCGTGGAGTGGGCTTGCTAGACACTGGTTGCCCCACACTCAGGTGCAACAAGGGGAGCATCATGTGACTCAGGTCTGGCCAATGAGACCTTCAGGAAAAGTTTCAGGAGGACTTCCCGGAAAGAATGCCCTTCGCGATAAAATGTTGGCTACACCGCCTCCTTGATTCTTCCATGCTTTTGTCAGTGTGTGAAAATGTGATTTTAGGAGCTGTGGCAGCCAGCTTGTTTCCAAGGATAGAAAACCAAACAAACTTCAGAGAAACCAACCCATGCATCTGATATCACTACACCGATAACTAACCAACTTTCAAACCAGTAAACTTTGGGTCTATTGTTTGGGAGAAAACAGATACATGTATTTGTTAAGCCACTTCTGATCTGGAAGAAGCTTTGCTGATATAAGGTCCATTGAAGGGCTTCCATCAAGAGGTGGAGAACACTGCTTCTGTGTTTGTAGAAAGATTCCAGGGTAAGGTATGAAGTATGTTTGGGGGGAAGGGGGAGGAGTGAAAGATAGAAGCAGGGAGACCATTAAGGAAATTTCTAGTAATCAAGGTAAAAGCAATAAAAACCTGAACACACACATAGAAAACCTACTATGTACTAAGCCAGTGACCTGAAAACATCAGTCATTCTCATATCATCTCTAACTTTTTTACTTGATACGTTTTTCCTTTAAATAGCTTCCTTTCATAGCAGAGGAAATTGTCTATCATAATTTTTATATGCTAGTTATTTTTTTTCAAATACCCATTAACTAAGTAAGGGAATTGTCGTTTACTTAGAATCCACTTCTAATTATGACAAAGTAGCTTTTAAGGATGAATTCTCCTATTGAGAATAACTAGTAGCCTGGATAGAAACATTAAAAAAAAATCAGGAATTGAGAGGCCAGGACCATAAAGAAAAGAGGAGAACAGAGACATCCTGACAGCTCTCCCTTTGAGGGTCTTACCGTTCTCAGGCGGCAGGTACTAGAGGAAGAAGCGGTCTCGCAGGTCTGAGATACAACGTCAGAGTCTGGGGCTTTGCAAACACCATGGATTGTCACTTGGGAATCACGGAAGGCTGGAGGTAGCAGAATAAACCAGAAATAAATGAGCTTTCTCAAAGACTGAAAGGAGCCTCACATCAGCTTAATGTCTGATTGTAGTAAAGTACACTCCCCATAACGTACCTAATACTAGTTTAGACTCATCATTGCTGTTCCTGCCTCCTGCAGCTCCATCTTCTCCAGGGGCAGAGGTCTGGTGAGAAAAATAACAGGGATACCAACTATTGATTAAGCATTAACCATGGATCAGATTCTTACTACTACTTTGTGAACGAGATAATATTATGATCTCAATGATCTATTTGAGAAAATTGAGTCTCAGAGAGTTAAATAACTTGCCCAAGGTCATAAAACTAGTCCACATTAGAAACCAGCTTGGACTCACTCCTGGCTGCAGAGCTGGGGGCACTCATCATATCCACAGTCTGTGTCGTGCCAGGTTCTCGCTGGCCATCTATACACCACAGCAGTGCAACAGTGCAGCTGCGTCTACAGTGCCTGTCGTACCTGGGCCTCATGGACCATGCATGTGTCCAGCTGGCAGGTCGAAGCATTCATATATATATATTTCAGAGAGGAAGGAAGGGAGAGGGAGAGAGAAAAACATCAATGATGAGAGAGAATCATTGATTGGCTGCCTCCTGCACGACCCCTACTGGGGATCGAACCAGAAACCCAGGCATGTGCCCTTGACCATAATCAAACCTGTGACCCTTCAGTCTGCAGGTCGACGCTCTATCTACTGAGCCAAACCTGCCAGGGCCATCCACTTCCTCTTTTAGGCAGCAATAGCCGAACTGAAGTCCCTTGAGCTGGGTCATAATTCCAAGCCCCGCCCCCCCTCTTGGTCCACTCTCCTGAGGCTTCCTGGTACCTGCAGCTTTGCCTCACCCCACTTCATCAGTCATTTTCTCCTCCCATGAGGCTATGGTGCCAGCCATTCTTTACATCCAACCTGATCTTTTTCTTGCTTTTCAGCAGACAGCTATCTTCCCTGAGTCCACCCTGTTCATTTTCCCGACATTTATTTCAATAAAATCCAGTGCATCTGGTTCTATTGTTCAGGCTAAGCTCTAGGCCAGAGGTAGCAAACTGTTTCCACCTCAGATGTTCTCTCCATCCAATGGATCATGGCTGCCTGGAGCATGGTGGCTAGAAAGATTGGGAGGCACATCCCCACTCAGAGGTAGAGCCTGCCACACATGATGAATTATGTTTGATGTGAGCACGGGCTGTGAGGGGAAGGGAGTGGGAACTTAACACACCACGTATTGGTCTCTGTTGCTCTCTGCTCTGGACACTGTTCACCTTCACCCACTACCCTGACTCTCTGGAAGAATGAGCTGCATTTGGCTTTTGAAATTGCCTTCTAGCAGCAATCCCACAAGCAGGCGTGCCCGAGGTCATGTTGGGGTCCTTCTAAACTCATTTCAGATGATGTTTACAGTGGTCCAACTCCTTGCCAGGAAACCTCAGCGAGAGACATAAACCTAGGCTCCCAAGAGCAAATTCTCTACTCTCGCTCCTGCCCTCAGGTGTCTCTCCACAAGTCTTTCTACAGCCGATTATGGTTTATGAACCAAGAATTTATAGACTCTATCTGACAAAAGATTTTCCCCCTGAACTAGGACTATTTTTATACGGGAAGCCTAGCAAGGTTATAAAAATGGAATCACATTTAGTTATACATTTAATGAATCACCTTCTTTATTGAAAAGAATCAGGTTACATGAAGTCAAGATGGTCCCTGAGCACCAAGAACATATCTTTTGCATTAAAAAAAAAATGTGTGAAAGAGGGGAACTGACTTCCATCACTCACTTGACAGTGGTTGTGGGCACCCTGGAGTAGGTTTTTCCTTTGCCTTCGAGGTGTTTCTATACACGCCTCCTTCCCTGACTCTGAGCCTCTCTCTAACGAATTGCCCCTATGTGTTCAGTTTTCTTTTCTCTGCAACCTCAATTATTTCCTTCTCTCTCCGTGAGGAGTTTCAGCCAAATTAACAACTTATAGTCCCAGAACTTCCAGAAAAGTAGGTTCATGTCTATGAGCTATTTCTACCTTTGTACCAGGAAAACGTAGCTATTCACTTACCTACTTACCTGTACTACCTGTTATTGCATACGATAATCCATGGGAAAAGGAAGAGACTGTGACTAGAGGGTGCTGACAAGCAAACTGAAAAGGGTGAAACTGGGGAAGTCTGGACCTGGGAGGAAGTGTAGAGGTCATATAATCTACCCACTGGCTTCCAGTGAGAGTGCAGAGAGACCCTGAAAGTTAGGCAGGATGTTAACGACCACCAGTGTTATGGGCGGAATTATGTCCCCTCACAATTTCTGTGTCGATGTCCTAATCCCTGGGTTTTTGATAGGCTTTTAAAAGCTCTCCTTCTCCTTAATCTCTTATCCATTTTTCCTCCCTAATCTCTACATTTTCAACTTCTTAAATATCATTTCTGCTAGTTGAGACCAAAGTAAGCCCTGAGGGTCTATTCCAGTTCTTTCCTGTTTCTTCCATTTCCCTTTGCCTAGTTCTTGAGATTGATGGGTTACTGTTTTAGAAGCCAACAGAGCCTTTTTACTTTTTGAAGCTCTGTGTATGTTTGACACGGAGACATGTGTGAGTCTTTCTGGAAGTGCAGAGACTCCAGGAAGCTCACAGACATCGATCTTTTGGTGAGGAACATGCATAGTATGTGGACTTCATCTCAGCCTTAGGTTGCAATGCTCCTTCAAGCCTGCACAGCCCTTGGTCGCTGCAGAAAGCTGGTATTTCCGGTGGCCACAGTCCAGTGCAGGGGAACTGTTGAAGGCCAAGCTCCAAGGCTGCATCAAGGGCTGCGAATCAAAGAAGGAAAGATCTTCCGCAAGGATTGCCAATCTACCTGACTTGCCAATCAGGGCAGAAATCATCTCACATTCTACACTGTTGGAATGTCAGAGGGACCTCGGTATCCAACCCAACCATCTCTTTTCACAGGGGAGGATAATCGGTCTCCAATGAGGGGAGGTGACGTCATATGACAGTGGAAGGGAGACAGCACCCTGGGCTCCCTGGTCCAGCTCCGGGACTCTTGCCTAGCATCGTGCCATGTACCTAACAGCCTCACCTCTCATGGCTCTGATGACTGAAAGGTGATGCACATATGACAAAGCTAAACTGCCCGAGGATGGGGCTTGGCAGATCTGGTCAGTGCTACCTAAGAACAGCCCTTCTGTGGGCCCTATTACAACCACCCTGGCCAAAAAGTGGGAATCAGCACATCCCTCAGGCATCACGCAGTGAGAGGGCAGAGGCCATCGCCATCTACTCAGCCTCACTCTCTACAGTATAGGGTGATAACGCAAGAGCCCAGGATCCGCATCCCACTTCTGCTGCTTCCATGCTCGAGACCTTGGGCAATGCATTTCCCTTCTCTGGTTCTCAGAGTCCCCATCCGTGGCAGGCAGAATGATGCATCCCAGCCCCACCCCGCCCTCTCACCCCAAGGTGTTCACATCCCAATACTGGAACCCGTGAACAGTTATCTTACACAACCAAGGGGTTTTTGCAGATGTGATTAAGAGATGGGGAGATTATATAATTCTCCCCTGGAGCCTCCAGAAACGACTGCAGCCTTGCCCACACGGATACCTCCCTTGGACTTCTGAACAAATCTGTATTGTTTTAAGCCACTTTGTTTGTTATAGCAGCAATAGAAAATGAGTAATAGTATCATCAAATAATAGTAATAAATAAGCTAT
This sequence comes from Myotis davidii, assembly GCF_000327345.1. Classification (NCBI taxonomy): domain Eukaryota; kingdom Metazoa; phylum Chordata; class Mammalia; order Chiroptera; family Vespertilionidae; genus Myotis; species Myotis davidii. Next base: position 237,337 of record NW_006296226.1, on the reverse strand, counting down.
TGTAAAAGTTAGTTATTTAAGGGACCTGTTCTCCACCCCACTGGCTCTGGCTGAATCCAGGCTTCACTCTCTCTCACCGGACTATTCCAGCCCTCTCCCCACACTCCCCTGCCTCCTGCCTCCAGCCTCACGCCCCTGTGCATTGTCCATACTGGTGTGAAAAGATCAGTCTAAACATATTTCTGATTTCACAACCACTTTCGTAAACCCTTCACTAAGTTATCGTCCCCTAGACTGCTTGTTTTTAATGTCTATATTTAATGTGCTCAACCTCTTCTCTTGGTAATGCAGTGTTTTACAAGCTACCCAGCTTTGCTAAGTTTCCTAAGTATTTGTCTTGCTGGGCAAAGTCACTGGATTTATGTGGGGCTATGGAGGGTGGGCATCGGTTTGCCGTTCTTTGAGCATAATTCGTTCAGAGTAACTGATACCCACCGTGGCCGGTACTGTGCCGTTTTGTTCTCAATTCATGGCTCCTTCTCACCAAGGATTATCTCCCCATGGACCAAAGTGTCTATTTTCTGCCAGGAACAGCTCTGTTATCTGGAACACAACACTGTGCTCTAGATTATGAAATGGTCCTGCATTAACTGTGTCAGATTTGTTTGAGGATCTCAAAATGTAGCATAAAGATCACTGAACTTGCAGTTGAGAGATCTGTGTCTGGTCCAGGTGGCCACCATGTGCCCGCAGACATAGCACACACATGTCATAGCTGCAATGTCCTCATCTGCATAATAGAAGAATCTGGACTCTCTGGATTGAAATTATGTGATGTGTGAATTCAGATATCTTCCTAAACCTCAATAGATGTTTCCTAGTCTAATGCATTTTTCCTACTTGCAATTAGGAAAAACAGAGTTCTGAACGTGATGTGATTGGTCCAAAACCATTCAGAACACCAGACGATAATTTAAAGTTTTGCATCCAATTCATTCATTCATGAAGTCAACATGATTTTTTTTTAGTGTCTATTATATGATTTCCACCTCGCCAAGGACTGAATCATAATAATAACAATAAGAATAATGAATAGTAAACTCTTGCCTTCTAGTGACTACTATAAATCACCTTTTGTATTAGACACTGACCTTCAGAAAGTATTTCAGTTCCACTTTTGCATTAGGGGAGATGACACATATTTTAAAAAATTTTCCATCCTCCATGTGAGGTTCTAGGAATTAAAAAGGAAAGGACTGACCCTGCTGTCGAATCTCTCGGCGGGCAAGTCCAACTGACTGATGCTTAAATAAATAAAGTTGGGTTTTTCTTTTTCGTCTTATTATTCTTAGTTGTCTCTGATGTAATGTCTAACAACTCGTAAACAATTCTTGCTTGAATTTGTTCTGAAAGATGACTATGAGAGAGACTAGGACCCTAAATAGAGGCATCAAAATCTGGAACCAGACCACCTGGAGCTGAATTCTGGCTCTGCCATTTAATAGCTGGGTGACTCTGAGCAATTTACCTAAACTTTTCCTGCCTCATTTTCCTCAACCGAAAACTGAAGGAGATGGTAAAAGTATACACATCACGAAGACGCTTTGAGTAGTGAGTTCATACATACAGGGTAAGTTCCTAGTACAGTGCTTATATAGTAACTCTTACACCTGCTGGCTGTGGTAGCTATAGTAGCGGTAGTAATAGAAGATGAAGAAGTAGTGAAAATAAGACATATTTGTACATGGATGACCCAGGCAAAAAATGAAATCCTACCAGATACAAACTACATTTTATTCTGCCTAAGAGCATTCGTTGCTGTGTGGCAATTTCTCCACAGATGAAAATGTCAAAAATTAGCCATCTTCCCTCACTATGTTTCTATGCCCTGCAAGCAATCTTCCGAGGACTAATTCAACTTTCCAGGTACCTTAGTCCTGGGAAAGTGGTGTGGTAGATTGACAACAGGATGACTCTGGCCACAGGAAAGTGGCAAATTGGCATTTTAAAAATCAATCTTGTGTGAAATTAGTATCAGCATGTCACTGAGAGTCTCTCCTCTCCAGGTGCACTGATAAGATCATTTTCTGGGCTTCTAAGACCGTGGGTCCCAGTCCCTAGACTGTGGTGGATTTGGGAAATGATGCTCCTCTGGGGTTGGCTGTCCATCCTGCCTCACAACCATTGCTTCGACTTCCTCTTGTTCTGTGCCCTTTCACTGCATTCAGATTTCAACAGGTTCTAGCTGGCCAAACTGAAGTCCCTGGTGCTTAGACCTGGTGGGATCTCTAAGCTCTTCAGCCCACAATGAAATAATACTTTTCCATGGTAGGCATGCTCCAGGAATCAGGGCTGAAAGCTCCAGATTAGAGGCGCTGTATGTCCTACTTAGCACAACGCCAGGCACATAGTGGGCACTCAATTAGTATTTGTCATACAATTTTATGCACACCCGACGATTATAACAAGCCCTTCTAGGAAGATGTGGATTATCCTCCTCATGATAAATAACAGGAACAAAATGTAATTAAACAAGCTATACATTCTAATATATTGCATACAACTCTTTACTCTAAAAATCCATTTAAACTCTCAGTCTGCTTAAAAAAGGAGGGGCACTCCTTTGCACATATTCCATTTCTAACACTTTCAAATCATTTTAATCTACCAGTAGTGGTGGAGAAGGTCATGAAAAAAAAAATCTCATTCCACAAAGGCAATTTAAAAGAAAGAAAAGCCAGATAGTACATTCAGAATGAGAGATAGTCTGATGTCTATTTTAAGGAGAAGGTCAACTCAAGGTCAGAAGACAATCCACGGAATTGCCAAAAATGAGAGACTCTACTTCCTGTACTTTAGGGATTATGGCAAAAGTCTGACCTGCTTGAGATGTCCTTAGCAATCGGACTTCTCTGGTCCAGCTGATCAAGGGCAGTATTCATTTATGAGATGGCCTTTCCCAACATCCAACCAAAAGCAGAGACCTAGATTCATTTGAGTCCCAGATCCCACCTTGGGAAAAGCAGCCAGAGCAACCACCAGTGGCACTCACCAGGCTTTCTAGTTTGTTAATTTCTGCTTTTATATTTTTAAATTCTTTCATTATGCATTTAAAAAATACTTTTGAAATGGTTTTATTGTTCTTTTCACATTTCTTTAATTTAAAAGTTTCCTCTTTAAGCAAAAAAAAAAAAAAAAAGTAAAAATATGTGGGTGTTTATATTTGGATACCTGTCTTGTTTTTGTTTGTTTCCATGTTTTTGAACATCTATCTCTTATTTGCTAACTTCTAATTTCATTGCATAAATGGCTAGTTAACTTTTTGGAATTTGTTGATTTCATTTGTGGCCTTGTTTATGGATGAATTTTATGACCATATCACATGTATTACAAAATCGAGTCTCTGTTGATTGGGTAGAGAGTTCTCTAAATATTATATCAAGCCTATTTGATGCACTGCTACTACAACTCTTCATATTCTTATTGGTTTTTGTCTGCTTGATTTTGTTTTCTGGAGTGGTTTGTTCAAGCTGTCAACCGAAGATCATTGGTGTCAATTTGAACACCAAGAGGAATCCTCAGTTTGAGTGCAGTGAAAAGGGAAACTTTATTCGGTGCAAACAGCTCAGTTGTGACACAGCAAGGCTGTTAGGAGGCCCTGGGCCTGTTGTGCACACAGCCCGTCTGAGGGGAGGAGTGGGCCAGGCATCCTGGACTGATCTTGCCCTTTTCAGTGAGGTTTCAGAAGAGCCAGGACCTGCCTCTGGTGAGCTTTATACTGTGATTGTCTTCAAGGCACGGGTGCTCGCCTTTCTTGGCTGTCTGTGGTCCTGCCTCGTTTCTCCCTTCCCAGCTCCCACAATATTGCTTTTCCAGGGGGGGCAGCTCCCCTGTGAAGACCAGCTGACCTTGGGGATGGAATGGGAGTCAGACCTATGCACTTGATGGCACCATGTCAGTCGAGCTGGGTCTCCTTCTCTTCTTCTCTCTTTCTACCCTTGCCGGGCAAGTAGACATTTTCCATTAAAACTTCCTCTGTGCCTTTTGGGTGACAGTTCCCCTCTTTACACTAATCTCATGTCCTTTCTGCATTTAAAGAATTCTTCATTGTTTCTGGAGGGCTCCACTTCTTGGTTTGGGACCTCACTTTGGATTTATCTTTTAGATTTTTCTATATATTTTTAGGGATTTGTTACGGGAGAGGAAGCTGTAGTTAAGCTGAGGCTGTCATCTTGTAACAACAATTAGTGACATTTTAGTGAGACACAGACTTCTGTGACCACCATCCTCCTTGTTCACTTGAATCCTCTGATTGAGAGAAAGGGAGTGAGAAAGTGAGGGAGGAGATGAACTTGGAAAGCTGTTTGAGGCTCATTTGAGGAAGGGGCATCTCTTAAGTAGCTCAGGGTTGTTTATCCTATTTCCATGTCCTGTAATGACAGGTGCCACCTGCAGCAAAGGAACAAAGAGGGCATTCTGCAGAAGGACAGGATCGAATCAGAAGCTCGGCTATAGACAAACCCCAGCTGGCTTCTTTTCACCCTGCCAATGAAAGGCCCTGTGCTTGCACTGTGGCTCCATTATCCCTACAGCATCAAAGCCAGGACAGGCCCCTCCTATCTCGGATGCTGACTGCAGCTCTTTAGCTCAGCTCTGCTTCCTGGTGCAAATGCAGCTGCACACACTCCACAGGTTCTTTGAGTGTCTTCTTATTCTTTCTTGAGTCTCACTGAGGGCAGCAAGACATTTCTTCCAAATGAGTTGTTTCGGTGTTTGAATTTCCAGCTCACCACGTTATTATTCTTTTATTAATCACTAACTATTTTTATTTCTTAGATGTGCCAAAATAATCATCAATAATCATTCCTTGAGGTCATGTTATGCACAAGTCCCTCTGGATAAAGAGGTCAGGAAAAACCTGGTATTCCCGGAGAGTCACCAAGGTGTGCCTGAGGGAAGGGAATGCCAAATGAAGCAATACCTAGAGTTTTGTCTGTCTCAACCCACTTGTCTCCTGGTTATGGCAGCCCATCTTCCTTTGAGAAACTGCTCCTTTCTCTGACCATGTGATTTTGGAGAGACCAGAAATCCTAGAGCCCTGCCCTGGTCATGCTATCCATGTTACCTGCTTAAATATATCCTCCATCCTGGTGACCAGGGTTAGTCCTGGAGGTGGGCACATGGCTCAAACTGGCCAAGCTGAGTCCTTTCTGAGGATTAACAGACACTGAGGCAGTGGGAAAGAAGCTGTTCCCTCCTAGTTCCTTCAGCTGGGATGATGTAAGCCTGGAGCTGCCTCAATACATGCCACCTTTCTCACTCCACTTTCCAGGCAAGATGCTCCTCCACATGAGAAAATGAGACCAAGACCAGAGGAGACAAGGTGGAGAGAGATGGAGATGGGGGTATATATATTTTCTCTCCTGGCCAGGCCAACGGCCGAGCCTCCATTTCTCTCCAGGCCTCCACTGGGGCTGCTGATCAGCCCACCTTTCTGATCAGGGCCCATTGATAGGCCCAGAGATGCTGACTGGCATAGAAACTGATCAGAAGCAAATCTGGGTGACTGAGAGGAGCCAATGGCTGCCTAGGAGGCATAGCTTTTGACACTGATTGACATAGAAACTGACCAATTAGAACCAAATTGGCTGGCAGAGAAGGACAGTTAGGGCCGAGATCAGACCGGTAGGAGAGGGCAGTTAGGGGCGATCAGGCTGGCAGGGGTGAGCAGTTAGGGGTGAGATCAGGCTGGCAGGGGAAGGCCATTGGGGGTAAGAACAGGACTGCAGGGGAGGGTAGTTGGGGGTGAGATCTGGCTGGCAAGGAAGAGCAGTTAGGGGTGATCAGGCAGGCAGAGGCAGTTGGAGGTGAGATCAGGCTGGCAGGGGAGAGCAACTGGGGGCTCGATCAGGCTAGCAGGGGAGGGCAGTTAGGGGCGATCAGAGAAGCAGGCAGAGGCAGTTGGGGCAATCAGGCAGGCAGACAGAGAGATGAGGCGATCAAGCAGTCAGGCAGAGGGGATGGGGCAATCAGGCAGGCAGGCAGGTGAGTGGTTAGGAGCCAGTGGTCCCAGATTGTGAGAGAGGTGTCCGACTGCCAGTTTAGGCCTGATCTGGTGGTCAGACATCTCCCAAGGGGTCCCTGATTGGAGTGGGTGCAGGCTGGGCTGGGGAACCCCCCTCTCCGTGCATGAATTTGTGCACCAGGCCTCTAGTATATCTCTATCTCTATCTATCTATCTATCTATCTATCTATCTATCTATCTATAGAGAGAGGTGATGATCTTATGTGAGGTCTTTTAGCCACTCAAATCTTTTACCTTGCCCTCATCCACTCTATTTAATTATACCTTGTTTTCCAAACATTCCACACTGTCTTTTATGAGTCCTTGCACCTGGTTTATAACACAGGGAAAGCTCTTTCAGTGCCTACTCTCCTTTTGTTCCTGGGAAATGCCCAACCATCCTCCCAGGCCTAACCCAAATATCCCTAATTTCTCCTCCTCCCACTCACAGTTAGTCTCTGGCCTCCTCCCCCAAGCACTTTGAGCAGACTTCTAGGATAGCATTTATTTCCTTCTCATAATTATTTGTTTCTACTCCCCTCCACCCCCCGCTTCCATTAGACTCAGTTCCTTGAGGGCAGGGACTGTGTCCAATCATTTCTAAGTTCATGGTGCTTCAGATAGGGCAGGGCATAGAGTAGACTGCCTCCCTAAAATGTCTTTCCTCTGAGAGGAATGGGAGATACAGGATGGAAGGTAGTACTGGAAAGAGGGCTTGCTCCTGCCATCAAACCATCCATCTCCAGAGTCTTTCCTTTGCCAGAGGTTGTCTGACCCACATAGTAAGTGAAAACAGAATCCCCCCCTGAGGAGAGAAATGGCTGCCTTTGGGAATCAGGAATAAATTTAGGGAGGTCTTGAATGCCATCTGAGTCACAGGGAGCCACTGAAGGATTTTGGGGAGGGTATTTAAATTACAGTTAAGTAACTTAGAAAGACCACCCGATAGTCATGTGAAGACTGGGCTGGGGACATATTGAGGCTGAAGACAGCATACAGTAGGAAACCAGTGGCGAAGCTTGGGTCCAGGAGATAGTGGTAGGGGCTTTGATAGTGTGGTGGGACAGAGAGGAGGGGATGGTGGCCTTCCTTATCATCCTTTCTTTCTTGACCCCCTCAGATGAGCAGGTGAGACTTCCTTCCTGGTGGCCTTCATCCATAGCTTCTCTCATTTTTCTGTCTTGCCTACAAACCTCAGAAAGTTTCTAAATCAGGAAAGAACACTGCTCTCTCCTTGCCCCATAGAATCCTTGAGAGTTACATCTTTGTCAGCATTTCTGCTTCCAGCTCCCATCAAATCGGTTAATGTTTCTTTTATGAAGCGAGGACACCTGATTTCTGTCAGCGCAGGGCTGAGGACTGCCTCGTCAGCATTGTCTTCCTGGCTGGTCATATCAAATAGACAAAGGAAGAAAGCAACCGAACAGGTGATCAGATTCCAAGGCGATGATGCCACGGCTGCACACTGTTTGAGAGAGTGGAGCTGCAGGGAACTAAGGGGTCCCATCATGCTAGGATGATAGTCACAGCCAGCTGGAGTTTCATGTTCAGCCAGTGTGGGAAAAGCTGAAGACTGGGCTGCTCATTCTTTGGTCACCTGGATGAGACCTTTCCCTTGCCTGGTCTTGTTTTCTCATCTGTAGTGTGTCAGTGATCCCTAAACGTCTCTTCCAGGCTCTTCTTATCTGGATAAGGGATATAGTGGGTGTCTTCATTGTTACAACCTGTGGCAGTCCCAAGAATTAACCCAACCCTCACTCTCCTTTGAACATCACCGCCACCCCCCCCGCCCCGCATACATACACTCATTTATCAAATAAATCATTCATTCATTCAGCAAACATGCACTAAGCTCCTATGCTATGCCAGGCCTTTGTACTATGGATACAGAAATAAATACAAGCCATTTTAACTCTTTCATAGTTTATAATCTAAGGAGAGAACCATAAATGTAAACAGATAATCACCACAAAGTGACAACATTAGGAGCAAAGTGAGAGGTGTACAGAGGCAGGGGTCATTACTAAGGGATTCTGTTTTGTTCATCCTTCATATATGTAGCATTTTCCCTGGAATATAGGTTAGGTCCTCAAATGAATGAAGTGACATGTTAGCTGGGCCTACAGGATGAGTCAAAGTTTCCCAGGTAGAGAGGTGAGGGGAAAACATTCCAACCAGAGGGAATTATATGGGTTGAGACCTGTAAGCATGGATGAAATCGGCTGTTCTTGGAAAGAGTAAGCAGTTCTACACGCCTGGCAGGCAGGGCCCTGTAAAGACCTGCTAGGAGATGAGGTTAAAGAATCAGATGTAGGGGGGAATGCAAAAGTCTTTAGGGCCAGGTCAGAGGACTTGAGCTTGGTCCCTGGCAATGAGGAACCACGGAAGGTGCAACATAGCAACTTTTGATTCTCTTGGGCTTGATGTGAGTGGACTGGGGCAGGAAAAGCCCTAGAGGTGAGGTGGCCCTCTCCAAACTGGTGCTACTCTTGGGAATGAACAGGACATCTCCAAATCTGGATTCTCCTCATCTCAACAGGTTGGGTCATTGATTTATGGAGATTCTGATGAGGGACAAGCAGATTATTTGAGGAGCACCTTGAACTAACCAATATCCCTACAGAAAAAAAATAGATAATCTGGTCAGAGACCAAAGGAAACAAGAAAGCATTGACTGCTTGAAATTTCCTGGCTCACCCTTTCCCAACCTCTCCTAACCTAGACCTGTTTGATTATTGAAAACCTTGCTATCTACTCTATTGCTCTGTTAAATGTAAAAGTACATGTAGCATTTTGGCTAAAAAACTAATTTAAGCAATCAAATACTACCAATCTCATAAAGAAGCATGGATTTGTTTAATCTCCGAAGTGTTTGGTGTGGGAAGCTGAGGACCAGAGAGGGACAAGGAGTTGGCTGAGGTCCCTCAGCAAGTCAGACCTACAGCAAGTTCAGAGCTAGGATTTCCTGCGCACCAGACAACTGGTTTCCCTGGAGTGACACAAGGCCTTTGGCTGCATGAACCAAAAGAAGAGTTAAATCAAGTGTTTCTTAGCAAGCACAGGTGGTCAGGCTCTGAGAAGATGAAGCCTTTGACCAAGGCTGCACCACTATGCTGACTCATTTCCTGTAAGTAAGGTCACCTCCCTGTGTAAAATCCTTGCATGCCCACAGGAGAAGTTCAAACTGCTTAGCGTGGTATCCAAGGCCTTTCATCTTTGTACCTTTCCTCATCTCTCACTCTAGCCCAGATCCACACTGGGCAGTATACCTACGATTCTCAATCCTGGCAACACACTGGGTCACCTACAGAGCTTTTTCCCCCCTAAAACAATACTGAGCTTTAGGCTGTACTTCCATAGATTTGGGGGATGGGCCCCAGGCATCTGCATCTTTTTAAATCTCCCCGCGTGACTCTAATGAGCAACCAGAGTGGAGAATCACTATTCACCCACAGCTTACTACTTTCTGTGATCCGAAGCTGACTTACTCTCTCTGAGGCTTTGGGCAGGGAGCCCTTGCTCTGCCTTGTCCCCACTTCTCCCTGGCTCTCCCTCCAAACCACCAAGATGCATCACTTCTTTTGCTTTGTATCTTTGCACACACTTTACACATACCTACATCATAGCGTGTGTACTCCTTTGCCATGTCTTTCTGGAACCCTAAGGTGATTGTGATTTGACAAAGAAGCAGCTGTTCTAGTTATGTTTGCTCATTGTCAAAACTATAGGACCAGCCATATAGCAGGTGCTGAGTAAGTAACTGTGGCCAGAATAAGTGTTTCTGAACCACAGAAGGACTGCTGTTCAGAAAACCACCCATGATCATAGGGCGCTGAGTCACAGGACACAGCTTCTGAGAGATGCCCAGGGTGCTGTGTTCTAGCAATTGCTTCTTAACATCTCCTGTCTCCAAGGAAGAGAAATGATCTAAGGCCTTCTCACCTGCAACTGAAAATGGGAGGCTAATCTCACCCATGTGGCTGGGCAACCCTGTAACTGAAAGGGAGACAAGATTCTTTAAATCCAGAGAGACCTTGGTTGGAAACTTCCTCTCACTAAGTGTAGAGTCTATGGGACAAGCTACTGAAAGTGTATGAAAAAACGTATAAAGTGTTCAGCACGTTGCCTGCTATATTAGTTAGGGCTCTCCAGAGAACCAAATATATATATGATTTTTTTATGTTATAAGGAATTGACTCATGTGATTATGGAGGTTGACAAGTCCTAAGATCTTCAGTCAGCAAGCTAGACACCCAGGGAGCCGATAGTGTGAATTCCAGTGTAAGCTGGCTCAAGACTCAAGAAGCACCAATATTTCAGTTTGCATCCAAAGACAGGAAAAGAATGATGTCCCAGCTCAAACCATCAGGCAGGAGAGCCCTCTTATTCCACATGATTCTCTACTCCATTCTTCACTGGATTGGATGAGGCCTACCACATTAGGGAGGACAGTCTGCTTTACTCAAATGTTGATTTCAAATATTAAGCTCCTCTGGAAACACCCTCACAGACACACTCAGAATGTTTGACGAATGTCTAGGCACGCTGTGGCCCATTCTAATTGACATAAAATTAACCATCATACCTGCCATGTAGTAAATTCTCCACACGTGTGAATTCCCTTCCTTCCAGAAGATATGGTTTCCGACTCCCCCAATGTTCCATCCAACTGTGAGCTCAATCTCTGCTCATTTTCACCATCCCTCCCATCCACCCTCTGTCTTCCCCTCCCTCCTCTCTCTCTCTCCCCTGACCCTTTTCCTTTTTTTCTGTCTCCTAATCAGTTCACTTAGGATTCATTCCAGGGGAAAGAAGGCATTCCTTTGGCACTCTTTCTTTCCATCTGTCTTTTGGGGATATGATGAGCACAAACTGCAGGATTAAAGCAAGTTGAGGGGAAAGTCTGATACCAACTTTTGCTACCAGCCAGCACCAGAGCAGTGAGAGTCTGGTCTCTCTGGGCCGGGGTGGGAGGCAGGGAAGGAGAGAAGTGAGGCCTCTGACAAATACTGCGCAGTGTGTTTTTATTACCGCATAATCCATGCTCGTGCCACTTGTCCGCATACCACTAGTTAATGGAAACCTCATGTTCTCCTGATCTGAGCGGCCTTGTGGTTAACTCTTGCAGGGCCAGGTATGTACCCAGGCCAAAGGAAATCCTTTCCAGAAGGAAGCCGGGTTATCAGACAGGCAGGCGCTGCCTCACATGTTGAAGAAAGTCACCACGGGCTGTGGTTAATGATAAAGGCAGGAATGTGGCAGGCAGGCGCTCGTCTGGACCTGTCTGCAGAGCTGCTCGAGAAATAGCACATGGCATTCGGGTGCAATCATCACCTGGAGCCTGGGCTACCTCTGGATTCATGGGAATGCGTGCTCCCCATTTGCTGCTCACTGTCTTGGAGCTTTGATTCATATGGGGGAAAAGTTCCAGAGTCTGCACAGACCAGGCACAAGATCCATGAGTGAGAGGAAGACATTGTATTGCAGTGGAGTGTGTGCTGGGAGCTTGCACAAGGAGTGTGGGAGCTCCCGGGAGAAAGCCACTCACTCTGCCTGGGAGCGCCAGGAATAGCATCCAGAGAAGGCGATATTTGATCTTGAGGGTTTGGATGAACAAAGAGATGTTTTTAAAAATCAGCCAAATATGGAGAAAGGCAGAGAAAGCAATGTGTGGTGGGACTAGAGGTATTTTCTCATACAGAAAGGAGGAAGGGGTGGTGAAGTGGTTAAAGACTGGCCATGGAATCATACTGCCTTCTAACCCCAACCTTCTTAATGGCTTGTGACCCAGTTTTATAACCTCTGCTTTTGTTTCCTCATCTGTACACTGGGGACCATAACAGTGTCTACCTCAGAGAATGCTCTGAAGAGTAGATGATGAAATGCATGAAGCCCTTAGCCTAGTTCCTGGCAGGTTAAGGGCCTGGATAAACGTTGGCCATCATTAGCATCAGGGAACAAAGGGCTGCTTGGAACAGTCAGAACACATGTTGCTTGGGGACAATGGAAAGACCCAAGGTTAGTCAGGGACCAGATGGTGAAAGATCTGGAGGCTGTCCTAAGGATTTGGACTTGATCCTGTGGGTCATGGGAAATCACTGAAGGTTAATTCGTTCAAATACCATCCTCTAGTTGGTTTTCCATGTTGGAAGATCCTTCCCAGAAATTCTCTTTTACTTTCTCATCAGGGATCCAAACTGCCCTGGGTAATGCCTGTCACCCTCTGACGAGAAGCATCAGCCCCTGCAGCTCAGCCCACGTGCAAGGCACTGCATCGTCAGACCACCTCGTTCTGACACTTGAGCTCTAGGCCTGCACCGGGGTCGCCCCTCCCTTCATTGCCAGTGGAAGTCAATCATTACAAAACCAGGAGAAGGAACCAGGTCTGGCTCTCCCCAAAGTTCTAGGCCCCAAAGCAAAGTTTGTAACACAATGTCTCCTTGTCCTAGTTAGGGCGAGTTGCTTGGCATGTGAAAACCCTTGGAAATTTTCCACAAAGTGGCAAAGTGTCCTGCAAGTAACGCTGATGGGATCTGAGCCGCAGCTCACCAATGGAGGCTGTCGGTCTGGTTGTGGGGTTATCAGGGTAATGGGTCCTGGCATTCTTCTCGCACCATCTTTACAAATGTCACTTTCACTTTATTGTACATTAACCCCAATCTCTTCACAAGCTCCAAAATAAAACTTCTCTGCAAAGAACCAAGGTCCATCTGCAGCACTGTTAAAAATACCCCAGCATGAGAATATGGAAGCATTAAATAAATCCATGATCCCTACGGTGGACTCACCTGAACATGCCTGCCTTTGACTGGGAGAAAGCAGTCTTTCTCTCAGAGGTGAGAGATGGATTACCGTCCACCCCCAGGGTAATAATAGAAACCCAAATCCCCAAGCCTGATCAGATTCCAAATACTGCCTCCTATTGTCCTTATGAGCTCATATATATCTATTACTATGTCCCCTCAATGTAACCAGCCTACCAGTTGCTGACAGGTTGATTCTCTAGTTTGGGATGAATGAGTGAACCAGTGAATGATTAGTAGATAAAGGTTCTATATCCCCAGTTAGTGCCCATGAATTTTATCCACTTCTTTTTCTATTCCTTGATCAATTACTCATGGCAGAGAGAGCACTTTCCAGTGTTATTGCTAACAATCTGTAGGGTGGGCCTCACTTCCTCCTCTGAAACAGCCACCCCTTACTGTGAGTATTTAAATTGATCCAACTCTGCTGCTATACTGCACAGCCCATCTATCACAGCAATTTGTGCAAATGCCACTCTAGTATCCAGCTCTATGTATCATGTATTTTGAGATCGCACAGTTCCTGAGGCCTTTGTAAAGCAAACCTTTCATGAATAAATCAGGAAATACCCTGATGCATGCTTTATGTAGAGGAAGATATTCTATTTAGCTCACGCAGGGAAGTTCTGCCAAGTTTGCTAAAATGAATAAATCCCCTGAGTGTAGTCTACCTCTACACATTCCAAAACACAAGCAAGTGCGCCCTAGGCCCCCGCAGGCTGCTCTCTGCAGACACTGAGGACTCCAGGTCTATAAAGGAGCAGTTTGATCACCTGAGGCTCCAAAGACTTTCAAGTCAGAAGCCAGGCAAGGAGTTTTGCTAGTCCACGGGAAGAATTTTGCAAGTGGAAAATGTGTTCACTGTGGTGCCTGGGGCAATGGGGCTTCTGCAAGAGAAGGAGGAAGGAACAAGAAAAATCACAGTGAGCCTGTTGTCTTAGCTTGTTTTTTTGGATCCACTTAAGAAAGGCCCTGACTTTGTTTGAGTCCAGAGCATTGCAATGGACTCTTTTGAGCCACCCCCAGAACACAGGATGTGGCCTAGTGCGCCTTCCCCTTTAGCAATGGAAAGTCTCCTGATAAGAATAAGGATTTCCAGATTTCCAGCCAGCCTCCAATTAGAGAGGGTTATCTGGGGTAGAAGAATGCAGAATAAAATGCTGAATGATTCCCTTCGTTTTCACAAGGGCAGGCAGGCCCAGCCCCTTTTGCCCAGAAAAAGCTGTGTGCAATTAGAAGAAAAAGGAGGAGCCATTGAGTTCGATTCTGGGTGGTTAGAACATGGAGAAGTCCCAATAGTACTGAGAAGGTGGGCAGGATGTTTGGGGACCTTGTTTGAACAGGGTCTGATGTTTTACTTTCTGGGTTTCCAAATTTGTCTCAGACAGTGCAGTTAATACCATCAATCACTTTAGGGACCAACTCCTAATACAATTCAAAAGTGAAGGACAAATCCAAGACAAAAATTTTCAATCCGTTAAGGTTGCTAGCAACATATCAGCCCATATCCTGATTCTCTGGGAAGATAATTATGTTGAATATATAAAGACCATATCTTCTTTCTTTTTCCTGTACTCTCTTCCAAACATCTGTCTTGGGTTGAAGCTTTTTTCTTAGATTTGATAATGCCCAGCTTTGGAAAGTTGGACTATTCTGAGGACACTCTTTAAGGATACTATTTGGTACCCTCAAAGCTCTTTGTCTCCACTACCATTTGTTGCTAAGGTGAAGATTTGACGTAGAGTTGGTCACAATCATTTACAACTTGATTTCCTAATATTTACCTTCTTGAAGTGTCACTGATTTCTAAGGTCTTAGAAACACTTCTTTCATCCTGTTATGCCACTCACATGGTTCAGACCTTTCAGCCTAACCTCATCGCTAATGGCTGACGTTTCTACATTCATAAAATGTTGACTGCAATGTATACTTTCCCCAATCTAAAGAGAAGGACCAGTTGAAAGAATTTATAGTGAAGCATGGTGCATATACATCGCCATACAAAGTGATTTTGCTGAAAAAATTTCCAGTGGTATCTTTGGGTTTTTCTTTTATTTCTTCCCACCTTTTGCAGGGTCTGGCATATAGTTGGAAATCAATAAATGTTTGTTGCTTGATGGTGGTCTTGTAAATGAGAGCCTGAGTCTGAGAACTAATTCTCTAAGGAAGAGGAAACAGAAGAGGGCTTAAAAAAAAGAATGAGCTTTTTTACCTTACAAAAATAATTCAAGATTGAAAGGTAAAATTTAGAAAATGCATGAAAGTGGTAAAAAGAAAATTAAAATATTTCATATTTGCAACCTGTTAGCATTTTGCTGGGCCTGAAATCTTCCTCTCTTTCTGACTACTATATACCCTCATGTGTCCTCAAAGTATAATACTGCCCCTTTAAGTGCTGAGTATATCACAGACCAAGAAATATATTTTCTTAGCAGGCAAAAAGGTAGGAGATTAGTTCCTAAATCTACTAATTCTCTAATTAATAGAAATCTGAGAAATGTCAGTGTGGAGCTGTGAAGCCCATTCTCTCTTGGTATTACTCTTAAAGTAATAAATGTAATAATACCTAATATTTTTTCAGTGCTTACTATATGCAGGACATTGGGCTAAGCCAGTGATTTTCAACCTTTTTCATCTCATGGGACACATAAACTAAGTACTAAAATTCTGCAGCACGTCAAAATATATATATATATATGTGTGTGTATATATATATATATATATATATTTTGCTGATCTGACCAAAAAATAGATATAATTTTGATTCATTCATGCCAGATGGCTACTGTTGTGTTGGCTGTTGTCATCTTTTAAATTTTATTTGATGATCTAAGGGAAAGGAAGTCAATGCCCTTGACTACATAGTAGGGTATTCCATGCCAAATCATATTCCAATCCAAAGATTTCAATTCTATCAGTGTGAATGTGCATTCTCTCCTCATTTTACAGATGAAAACAAAACTGAAGCACAGGGGCTTCGGGAACCTGCCCAAGCTAGGTCAGGATTCTAAGCAAACTGAGTGTCTTCAGAGTCTGCATGAGAAGTCTTCACATCAGTACAGTTCTCAAAAGCTTATCCACACAGTTCTTTCCAGCACACTGGCTTTGTAAACCGTACTTAAGGTATTTATTACTCTACTAGAAGCCCGGTGCATGAATTTGTGCACAGGTGATGTCCCTTGGCCTGGCTGGCGATTGAGGACTATTAGGGGACTGGCTGACAGGACACCAGGAGGTTGGCTGGCCAGCCCCCTGATTGGGGCCTATCAGGGTAGGGGGACAGCCAGCTGAGGGGAGGGACTGTGGGAGGTTGACCTGCTGTCACCCTCCCCTGATCAGGGCCTGGGGGTAGGGACCATGGGAGGTTGGCCAGCCTGGGGGAGGGGCTGTGGGAGGTTGGTTGTGGGAGTGCACTGACCACCAGGGGGCAGCTCCTGCTCTGAGTGTCTGACCCATGGTGGTCAGTGCACATCAGAGTGACTGGTCAACTGGTCATTCCAGGCATTTAGCCCTAATGGTTGCTTAGGCTTTTACATATATAGATTTTACAGTCAAGACAAGTGAGATCTGGGGCAGTTACATGACTTGCCCAAGGGTCCATAACTAGTGCAGCAGAATTATAACTCAACTGCAAATTCACTGGTTCCAATCCTAGTGGCCCATAGCTGCCCTGGGATTACCTGGACAGTCACCAAACTCATGTCATAACACAATGTTACTTTTCCAATTAGACCAACATCGTTACTCAGGCAGGCTGCACACAAACCATTCTATCTCATTCAAGCTACCAATGATCAGAAAAGGTGTGAGGAAGCTTAGAGCTGTCAAAAGTAACATCCATACATCACCACAGGGTTCTGAGCCAGAACCTGTGGAGCTCCTGGAAGGCTACAGTTTTGTGACCCACGCATGCGCAGTTCACTCTTCCTGCTGGCTTTCATTAGTTCCCCCTCCCTGCCCCGCTCCCCTGTTCACAGCATTTGGGCTGCTTGAAGAGTGATCTTGGAAATAAATGGTACATCGGACACACCCATTTCAGGAACCCAGACCTGCTAGAGAGTGTCGACGGAATTCTCATCAGAGCAATTTCATGGAGTTGGGATGTTCTGCCCCCAGACTGGGTTATGGAAAGCTACTGACTCTGGGCAAGATAAAGCTGGCACACATGAGCTATGTTAGGATACAAAACACCTGCACTACAGCGTTGCCCGAAGTCAGGAGTTCCCATCCCTGGTTGCACATGGAATCACCTGGGACTTTTAAAAACAATCCCTAAGCCCCATTTCAGACTAATTGAGTCTAAATCTGAGGGTGGGGTTCAGGCACTGAAATTGTTAAAAGCTCCCCCAGTGATAATCTTGTGCAGTCATGGTTGAGAACCAAGGTCTAAGTGACACCTAAGCACTTGGGTGATGTTTGGAATCTAATTGTATTGCTACCAGTTGTGTGGCCTCAATTTCTTCATCTGCAAAGGGGGATAATTATATCTACCTCCAGAGGCCTTAATGAAGATTAAATAAGATAACATATACATAGATAAAACTTCTGTGTACTAGTGTTTGCTAATTTTCCTTAGTATTGTTATTTTTATTATTATTTGATATCAATGGCACAGAATGCTTAAGGAGAAAAAGTATTCTACTTCTACTTACTTTAATTAATCAAGATTCATTTCATGCCTGAAATGTGTAAAGAATCGTACAGAACACAATACAAAGAGGAATCAGATCCAGGGTGTGTGCAGAGGGAACCATATGTTCTGAATTACCTATCATGTGCTCTCTTTGCATACATTATCTCATTAAACATTCCCGATAATCCCACTAAGGGGTCACTGCCATCCATGAGTACAGATGAGGAAACTGAGGTTTGTGGATTTTTTTCCTCAAATTCTCCCAGCCCCAGTGTAGGAGAACCTGTTTTAAATTCAGGCCCCACTGCTTCCAGGTTTGAGCTCCTGCCACTGTCTCACCACTGAGCATCTGTATGTATGGGCTGGGCATAGCCTCCCTTCCCTCAAGACATTTACAGAGAAGAGGAAGCCATGGTCTGTACGGAGAGGGGCAGAATCAGAGAAGGCCTTTTGAAGGAAGTGAAAATTCAATTGGGATTTAGAAGATGAAAAGGATTTCACCAAGTGGGAAATGGAAGGGTATGGACACTTCTAGTGGGGGAAACCAACGGGAACAAAACCAAAAAACAATGGTGCATTCAGATGATTTGGGATGAGTGTGCATTGTACGCTTGGCTATCAGCTCTGCTCCTCACATCTTGCATCACTCAGCAGCGGTTCTCAACCCGTGGGTCGCGACCACTGGAAAACACATATAGCATATCAGATATTTACATTATGATTCATAACAGTAGTAACATTATAGTTATGAAGTAGCAACAAAAATAATTTTATGGTTGGGGGTCACCACAACATGAGGAACTGTATTAAAGGGTCGCAGCATTAGGAAGGTTGAGAACCACTGCTAGAGAGAGAGACTCTCTTCCTCTGAAATAGGACCCTTGGAGGGATTAGAAAGCACTCTCCGTAACACTCTCCTTTCTTTCTTATCAACAGCAAGAATCTCTCCTGCATTCTGAGCTCCTGTCCTATTGATGACCCTGGGAATTTTACATGCCAGTCAAATGTCAAAATGTGCAATAGGGAAGCTCCAGCACAAGCAAGGTTGCTTCTGTCTCTCCTGTGCATGTCAGACACAACACGTGCGCGCGCGCGCGCGGGCGTGTGTGTGTGTGTGTGTGTGTGTGTGTGTGTCTGTGTACGCATGCGCGTGAGTGTGCACATGCAAGCAAATGCACACACACTCACACAACAGTGAGGAAGAGGCTGTTGGGGAGGAGGCTTGGTTCATTTTTCTTTGCAGACCAGACTCCAAGTCCCATCTGTTCCTTGCAAAGCAGCAAGGTCAATGCCAATTTCCCTTTCATCATCTGTGTCTGTGGCTGAGCTGTCTGCGGTGGCAAAAATGAGTGTTCTCCATAGCTCTCCGCTCTGGGGTGGCCACTTCCAGCCTGCCGACAAAATGTGACCGGGCCACGTTAGAGCCAAGCAAAATACACTCTGCTGTGTCAGTATCCCCTGCATGGCGAGTCCACAGAAGGAAAGAGTCTCCTTTGGAGGAAGCTATTCCACCACCCAAGGTCTGCTGGAGCCTGTTGAGACTTGCAACCGAGAGAGAGAGAGAGAGAGAGAGAGAGAGAGAGAGAGAGAGAGAGAGAGAGAAAAAAGAAAAGCCTAACATATGTAATATGAACTCTGTGGTTTCCTCTGGTGCTTGGCATAGCTGAGGCTGTCACATTTCAGGTCTCCAGTTCTACAGAAACAAAAAGACCATGTGTGTTAACCATGCTGTCCCAGAGATTAGATCAAAATTCTGATTGGAGAATGAGGTTAATCATGGGTTCATCACACGGTGACCTTTGCAGGCAGGACTGCAACCCAATGAGGTTGCTATTGTGCAAAGGCCAGATTCAGAAGGAGGCCTGTAGGTTTCTGCAGTTCCCACCGCCTGGATTCCAAGGGGAGGGGGCTCCAAGCTCCAGGCTGAGGCCTGCAAGGGCATGGGGGTGGGGTGGGGAATGTCACAGGAAGTGAGGTTTATAAACTCGGGCTCCATAGAACGTCTCTGGTCAGTGGAATTTTGTAATGGGGAGGAGAGAGGAGCTCCTGGCAAGTTGGTCCGTGGGCTTGTTGTTGCATGAAAGAAAACCCGGTGTCTCCTCTTTGGCTGAAGGAAAGGCTCCAGCTCCACTTGGAAGAGCACAAAGAAACATGACCTTGCAATGCAGGGTTAAGGGGCCCATGATCAGGGATCAAGGTAGAAAAATACTTCCAGAAGTTGGTGTGCTGAAGGTGAAAATGAACTCTGCTGCTTTGTTTACAATTCTCTGTGGGTCACATGACTTTCACCACATACACAGTGGGGCCCTAGTTTAACCCAGTCCTCACTGGAGACTCAGCGTCTGCAATCCTAGAGCCAGGTGTGAATCCAGGCTCCTCAGCTCATTAAGGATGTGTCCTTGGGCTAGTTATCTAACCTCAGTCTGTTTCCTAGCCTGTGAAATGGCGTTAACAATAAAAAGGACCATATTTTGTGAGACAATACTTGGAAAAGCCTGTTACATATTAAATAGTCATTATGAATGAGCTAGTAATACTTATCCCAACTTCCAAACCAAACTCCTATAACCCCCACCCCATATCTACTGCCTCTCTTGTGCTTATCTTATTCTCAAACCTCGGAGAACTTCTTAGGGTCTTCTGCCACCTTCTCCATGATTCTCCTGTCAACATGTTAACATACACAGGGACATGGACACACACACACACACACGCCCTGAGAGAGGGAGAGAGAAGATTCTGGTTTGGAGCTGCAGAGGCTCTGCCTTCACAGATACTATTTCCTCTGCATGGAACGCCCTCCCCTGTTCCTGAAAGCCTTCAAAACACGGCTCAGTCTTCATCCCATAGGAGCTTTTCTTGAGACTTGATTCCCTCACAAATACCCTCCTCCAACACAAAGGAGCACCCAGTGTTGTTGCTGTGCCTTCCAGCATTCTGCATATTGACCCGTGCCTGTGTTTATCAGATGGTGAGGAATCTGAGGGCAGGCTCTGCTCTCAGCTCAGTATCCCAAATTCTTTGCATATTACCCAAACTCTAACGTGTGCCCATAAAACATTGATCACATCGAACTGAAATTAGCTCAGTGGAGCAACTGAGAAGAGAATGGTTTTGACGGAAACATGTTTTATACAGTATTTTACGGTTAACCAAAAGCTTTTGCATCAATTGCCTCATTGAATCCTCACAACAATCCTCTGGAAGACTTGAGGTATTATGGTCATTAGAGATGAGGAGACTGAGGTTCCTAGTGTAAACGCTGTGTGCGCAGTCATACCATCAGTAAATTGGATAGAGGCAGGACTAGAATTCAGGTCTATTTCTAAGGCGCTTTCCTCCACTGAGATTTATTGACCCAAATAGCAATCAGGGCACACTTCTGTCTCTTCAACAGCACTCGGTCTGTTCCTCTCCCAGAACGTGCACCATGTTGTGTATCTTCACGTGTTTTCCCCCAGTAGGTAACGGGTTCTTAACCTGCAATGCCCTATGATGTGCAGGAAAGATGAAGTTCATGTTGAGGAGTAAGGATGAGATGTGACATATACAAGATAAGCTGTGAATTCTCCTGGCATCAGGTGAAATTCCATCTATTTTCCTCCATCTTAAAAATGATAAACAAATGCAATCAAAACTAATATTATTACAGGGATACATTTGGTTCCTCTTAATTTAAATTAAAAGCCATTTACAAGTGATATTGATTTTAAATTTGTTATTAACTAATGATCTGCCATTCACCTTACAATTATTCACATCACATCAGTGTCTCACTGAATTGCAGTTGAGAATTTCTGAACTGTCATAAAGAGCCCAGAACTGTCTAGATAGCTAGGGATAAATGCTGAAAAAAATGAACAATGGTTTCCATCCCGGTGGAGAAAACCATGTGCAGTCTTTTACCTGGAAAGCCCCACAAAATGCCATGCCAGAGACCTACTGATATAGAGAGAAATATAGACCTCTATCGAGAATTTTAAATCTATAACTAGGAAGTTATGTTCTAGTCATATCTACTGATGATTGTTCTCTTTGCCCTCCCCCTCCCTCCTTCTCTGCCCATTTGTTAGATGATCACATGTCACCCAAAATAGGCTGGACCTCTGGAGAGGGAAAATGGAACATCAAGGGACAGTCGGTGGCCCCTCACCTATTCTTTCCTTTCTCATGGACAGTAATGCATTATAGTTCATGAGGACCTGGTTATGTGGATTTTCAGGTTATACTATCAAGTTTTAAATAAATGAATACTGACAAAATTTATAAGTGGCTTTAAAAGATTCCTCCCAAGAAGCCATGGATAGAACATACTAGTCATAAAGTAAATGCAAGCCACATTAAGAAAACAGCAACAGCCCTAACCGGTTTGGCTCAGTCGCTAGAGCATCGGCCTGAGGACTCAAGGGTCCCAGGTTCGATTCCGGTCAAGGGCATATACTTTGGTTGTGGGCACATCCCCAGTGGGGTGTGTGCAGAAGGCGGCTGATTGATGTTTCTCTCTCATCGATGTTTCTAGCTCTCTATCCCTCTCCTTTCCTCTCTGTAAAAAATCAATAAAGTATATTTTTTTTAAAAAAGAGAAAACAGCAACTGAGACATCTATTCCTTGTGTAAAATCTTTGTTTGCTTCATATGGAGTTAAATATAATTATAATGAAAAACAGGTATGATAAAAATGCTCCACAAAATTGAAATTATTAAGATGACTTCAAATATGGATTTATATCAGCTGCCATTTAAGATGTATTGTTCAAGGGTTGGGAGGTGGAGATAACAGGGATACTGGTCAGAGTGTACAAACTTTCAGGTATAAGAAAAACAAGTTTCTGGAGATCCACTGCACAGCCTGGTGATGATTGCTAATAATACTGCACTACATACTTGAATGTTGCTAACATAGTAAATGGTCTCACCACAAAAAAAGAAATGGTAATTATATGATGGGATGGAGGTGTTAGCTAATGCTATGGTGGTAATCATTTTGTAATATGTAAGTGTATCAAATTAACACATGTGAACCTTAAACTTACATAATATTATATGTCAATTATATCTCAATAAAGCTGGGGGAATAAAGAAAAAAAGTGTACTATTAATAGCGGGACATGATTATTTCTTAAAATATCATTTATCTTTCATCTTTTCCTTACAGCTCTATATTTGCATGTATTTCATAATGTACATAATCTATTAGCAAAAATAGCACTTGTCTATAATTTAAAAATAAATAAATATACCTCTACTAAAAGTTTAGGTTCAATGTTTTTCCCCCCGCAATAAAGACTCAAAAACATTTGAAAACCACAGTTGGAAGGAATGAGAAGCAATTAGCCATGTGACAGGGAGGGAAATAAACAACCCACGCAGGCAGAACAGTATCTGTAAAGTCCTGTTGAGAGAACTGAGGAAAGGCCGGAGTGTCAACAGTGGAGAGGAAAAGTGATGTGAGATGTGGTGAGAGAGGCAAGGGCAAGATCACCAAGAACCTGGAGACTGTGGTGATGAGTTTATATTTTATTCTAGTGAAATCACCATGGCCTGTACATGTTTAAAATACTGGAATGATGAATTACAGTGTATGTTTTAAGAAAATTTCTGCAGCTGTTTTTGGATGATGGAACCAGTTTGATTGGGCAGAGAAGTGAAGCGACCCTTTAGGAGGCTGGCAGAGTAACCCAAGAAGATGATGGTGGCATGAACCAATGTGGTAACCATATAGATAAAGAGGGATAAACAGATTTTTAAAAGCATGTTGTATATAAAGTCAACAGTACTTGCAGAAGGAAGGGATAAGGATGGGATAGCAAAGGAATCAAGAACAATTTCTAGGTTTCTTGCTTAAACAACATAGTGACAGTTGATGACACTGGTTAAGATATGTAGTGGGTTTGATGATAGACTCAATATATCTGTTTTAAGCCTGATATTTCATGAGAAACACAAAAAAAGATGATCATCAGCGGGTTGGATGAACACGCTATACTGAGCTCACAGAAGAAATATCATTGTCTGGCCTTAGCTGTTAGTATCTTTAAGGCGAAATCCAATATCTCTCGAGCCTTAGCATTTAGCTCATTACAGTGACTGGGGCTGAGTAAAATACCTTTTGGATCTAGAAGTTTAGGAGAAAGGGAGTACAGGGAAGAGTACAGGGGAGGGAATTTGAAGGTCAGGGTGGCAGCCATTGGTCCCAGCACACAGAAGACCTTTCATGGCTGATGGTCCAGTCATTCTCAATGGAGGAAGAGCAATGAGATAGGTCAAGGGCAACAGTAGAAAAGAAAGGGTCTTAGACTGCTGTGGGCCAGTTCTGAGGAATACTAAGGCAAAAGTGTATATTCTCCTTGAATAGAATGTGTTTAAAAATTCTGCAAGGAGATATGACATGGCACAGAACAATGATGGAGGACATTTGTTTTTATTTTTATTTTTGCCACAATCTATGCAGTAACTGGAAAAAAAAAAAGATTCATCAGAAAGTTTAATGAAGCTGCTGGAAATAAGACAGATTTTAAAAATGCAATAGCTTCCCTATATACCAAAAAATATCCATTAGAAATATAAATACAAAAAGTACTCAATTCATCGTAAGTCAAAAAATATCCTAAGAATAATCTGAATGGGAAATGTTTAGGATGCAAATAAAGAAGACCTATAAAACTCTACTGAGAAATACAAAGTAAGATTTGAATAAATGGGAAGGCAGATTGCATTTCTCTATGAGAAAGCCAAGTATTTTAAGACCAAAGTCTTCCAAATTAGTGCATAGGACTAAGAAAATGTCAATCAAAATTACAATAAAATTTACTTTTGGAACTTGATAAAATTGTTCAAAAGTTTATCTTGAAGAATATACATGTGAGACTAACTAGCCAGTGGGCTAGGACAGGGTATGACAAGATAAGGCTCTCTCTTTACACAATGGTACCCACCCCCTCATTAGGTGCTCAATACTCCCCATCCATCTTGATAAGTACCCAATGCTAATTCCAGAACTTGCATTTAATTGTACTAGCACCTTCTCCGTTATGGTGAAATCTTTCATTCCAGCACCTATCCCATTGTTTTTGCAATTATTTTTTTAAATGGCTGGTTCCCTCACTATATAATTTTTTCTCTTTATATTCCTATTGTCTATCATAGTGTCCAAAATGTTGACATTGCTTGACAATAGTTTTTTGTAAACAAATAAATGAATATTCTGGATATCCTGGTGACTTCTGCTCTATTACTAGGTCAGGATTATTCAGCTACTATTTATAATTCCCTGGCTAATGGTGTGGGAGGTGCTTTTAAAATAAAGAAGCCAAAACCCATTCCATTGATGAGAATGATCAAGTCTAATAAGGGATTATATCTAGTACCTCTGAGGATAGGTAATTCATTCCTTCAAATCCTGAATACTTGTTTCTCAACCTCTGTCATTTTACTGAGGCTGTTTAAGAACAGCCACATATGCTATGCAACCTGATCCTTCTGGAGAACAAATATATTCAAGATTTGGTGTCCCAGACTTGGCATAACTTAAAGGAGACTCTTAAGCTTGATATCTCCTGTGTTTTCCAGATTAAATTAAAATGCTTTGTTTTATTTCACAAAAAGTACTTTTAAAAAGACCATGAGAGTTTGAAGGTTTGATAATGTTCTAATATTTTTTCATCACTAGAAATCTGGATCAGGGTTTTACTACTAACCCTAGTCTTCCTGCTTTGACACAAGGATGTAGATGCTGCTGCTATGCACTGCAGTTGGTTCACCAAGCAGTCAATGTTAAGGCCATAATGAATGAATATTGATTGATGTTCATTTTCAAAATCATTTGACAGTGCTGACACTGCACTGTCTACCAGTGACCTCAAAATGCTGTTGAATGAACCCTGATTACCTGTCAAAGTAGTTTGACTGTCTGTTTGACCTACACTTGCTGGTGAACTCATAACTCCAAAGCAGACATCCCCTAGGCCAAATGCTCCTTTTTAAAAAAATATAACAAGTACATTTAATTTTTCACAATTATGCACCAGATAGCATATGAGTACAGGTATACCTTGGAGATACTGCGGGTTCAGTTCCAGACCACAACAAAGCAGATACCGCAATAAAGTGAGTCACACAATTTTTTTGGTTTCCCAGTGCATATAAATTAGTGGTATTTACACTATGCTGCTAGTCTATTAAGTGTGCAATAGCATTGTGTCTAAAAAGACAATATACACACCTTAATTAAAAATACTTTATTGCTAAAACTTGCTGTCATCAGGGCCTATAATGAGTTGTAATGTTTTTGCTAGTGGAGGGTCTTACCTTCAATTTGTAAAAAGCATAGTATCTGTGAAGTACAATAAAGTGAAGCACAATAAAACAAGGTTGGCCTGTGTAGAGAATTTAAGATAAAGAAGACTGCAACAGCTCCCGTTTCCATGTTGGTTCCCCTGGACTATCCTCCATTCAGCAACCAAAGTGAATGTTTGAATGTCTCCCTGATCAAGCTCTTCAGTGGTTTTCCATTAGTCATGGCCAATCTGCCCCTATTTGAATTATCCCCTGCCTGTCTCTGTGTGTGACCTCGCTTTCTATTCCTCTCATTCATTCTATTCCCATTACTCAGACTTTCTACCTGTTTCATGAAACATTGAGCTTCTCTACCTCAGACACTGGCACTGACACTTCCCTTCTATCTGGAAATCTCTTTCTCACATTTCCACATGACTTACTTTCTGATTTCATACATTTCAGCTCAAAGTTATCTCCTCAGCTATTTCCCTGACAACCATTTAAAATTAGCAGCATCACCACCATCACTTTCTAACCTTTATTCTTCTTTACTTTTCTTTACAGCATTCATAATTACCTAAAATTATGTTACTTATTTATTTGTCCATCTCAACCACTCTATAAAGAAAACTTCATATAAGCATGAACTTATTTGACTTATCTACAGCTGTTTCCCCAATGTCTCTTGCCATAAATGTTCAATAAATATTTTGAATGAGTGAATAAATGAATGTCTGCACCTGTTCTTGGAGAGCTTCTGGTGTGTAGAGATGCATAAATAATTAATTATTTATTTAAAAAAATCACACCAACTCTGTCAGGTAGATATTATTATCTGTCTTCAAGAAGGAAACAGACTCAGCAAGTCCAAGTAATTTGACCAAGGTCGTCCAGCTAATAAAGAGATAAAAATCAGAATTAAATGCATAACTATTTCGCCCTTAGTGAATTCACAAATTTCTCCTGAATAAAAGATTAATATTTCAAATGAGATCGTGTAGAATTTGCCTATCTCACATAACCTTCCCATTCATTTGATTGGCACACATTTTTTAGTGGTTGCTCAAGTATACACACGTTATATCATACATAAGAAGCAATCTTGTACATATAAAACATAAACAACATGTCTAGGGAGGCATCAATAGTCTCCCTGTAATAACCTGAAAAAGTGAAAAGTTGAAAGTAGCCTGAAGGCTCTCAATATCAGGGAATTGGTATAGTCAACTGTGGTACATTCATTACAGTGGCATATTATGTAGCCCCTCAAGGTTACATTTAAAAAATTTTTCAATAACATAGAAAAATGCTCACAATATATCATTTGGTGGGAAGTGTGTATTTGAAATTAAATGCAAGGCTTGTACTTCTGGCTATGAAGAAGTAAGTTGTATCAGACTAATGTTCCCACAATCAACAACCATAAAACAATATAACATACAAAATGCACCTGTTTAAAGGAGAGTAACCAAAGCATCTAGACCAGAGAGACCATGATCCCAGAGAGAAAGGAAAATAATTGAAGGAGATTGTATGTATATCGGCTACCAGGTTTTCCCCTTGGACCATTTGCCAATTTGCAGTGAGGACATAGTATAAAAAGAGAAAATGAGCATGTGACTATAGTTAACAATATGAATTGCATATTTTAAAGCTGCTAAGAGTCAACCTTAAAAGTTCTCACTACAAGAAAAAAAAAAAGGTAACTATGTGTGTAGTGATAAATATTAACTAAAATTTTTGTGGTGATTTTTTTGCAGTGTATACATATATTAAATCACTGTTGTATACTTTTAACTACTACAATGTTATATATCAAGTATATCTCAATCAAAATAAAAGAGTATAATTAATAAATACCTTGTTATATACTAGGAGGGGGGAAGAAGAAAATGGAAGAGTAAATATTATGGCACTATTAATGAATTGGGGAAATGAAACTGAGGTTCAAGCCTACCAATGCAGCCAGCAATGACAGAATAAGATTCTGATGGAAAAAGAAAACTGAATCCAATATTCTGAGCACAATTTCTTCTAGAGGCATTTGCTAATGTCAAAGTAGCATAGACACATTTAAAACAGCCTCTAAGGAGCTAGAAAGCTAAGCAGGTATTTCATTAGTCTCATGGGGCTGAAATAAAAATTAACTTCAATGAAAAGGGATTCTGGGAGGCCATCCCAAGCCTTAAGTTACCTTACTCCCTGATTAGACTGAGGTCATCTGTCAATGGTCAAAGAAGAAAGATTATTTTTGAAAAAATAAAATAAAATCATCCAATGCCTCTACAATGTTTCAACAAAATGTACAATATTCAATCCAAAATTTTGAGGTATGCCAGGAAAGAAGACCAAATGATCCAAAGGAAAATACATATAGTAGTAAGAAACCTACAGGTAATCTAGCTACTGAAGTTATTGAACATAGATTTTTAAATAAGTATGCTTATCATGCTTTAAAAATTGATAAAAGGTGAAGAATTCTAGTAAAAAGACTGGAATTTACAAAGATTATCAAATGAAAATTCAATGACTGAAAATAAAATAAGATTGCTTTAACAGAACATAAGATACAGCAAAAGAGAAACAACTAAACCTGTGCAAAGATTAGTACAAAATATTTATATTGAAGCATAAAAAAATACTATGCAAATTGAAGGACAGATAAACAGAATTTGCGGGAATAGCTTAAGAGAGATATGGGATATGTTGAAAAGATTTAATACTAACGAAAATGGGGGCCCAAAAGGAGAGAGAAGAGAAAAGGAGGAGAAATAATATTGAAGGGATACTAGTTGAGCATTTTCTAAAACTGATAAATGGTAGCAAGTCACAGGTTCAAAAGCTCTATAAACCTGAAGTAAGACAAAGAAAACATATATAGACACATCATAGAAAAACTTCTAGAAATCAGAGACAAATAGAAAATAAAGAGCAACTGGGGGCATATTAGTTTCACAGGAGCAATCATAAGACTTACAGCTGACTTTTCAGTAAAGATTATGGAAGACAAAAGGCAATAGAACAATATCTTTAATAACTTGAAAGATAACTACCAACCTAAAATTCTATGCACAATAAAAATATCTCTCTGAGATTAAGGTGAAATAAACACATTTCAAAATTGAAGAATTTATCACCAGTTAAACTGAACTAAAAGAAATACTAAAAAGAGTTTCTCAGGCAGAAAAAATGTCATTCCAGATGGAACAGGTAATTCAGGAAAAATAAAAAGAAACATGAGTAAAATATATAATAGCATAGGGATCAGCAGGGATAAATGGAGCTAAAGTTTTCTACAATTAGTACATAGAAAAGAAAAAAGAAAAATACAGGCACACAAGCTAAAGGGAAAAAATAGAAGTAGTACATTTAAACTCAATATATCAGTGGTTATATTAAATATAAGTACTAAATATTACAATTAAAACACCAAAAGTTTGTGAGACTTAGAGAAAATAAAATGAACTATATGCACATGATGACACAAGCCTTAAATATAGACACAGAAAGTTAATATACCTATACTAATAGAAAAGAAAGTAATTTTGAAAGCAAGAAGTATTACTAGAGATAGAGTAGAATATTTCACTAAAAGATTGACTCAGAGAAAATATAATAATCATTCTTCGCCGACTCCGTCCACACCTATGGGGACCCCTGGACCTTCTGGGGTTGGACCCCAGCACTAAATTTATATGCATCTAATGATAGAAGATTAAAAGATATAAAGTGATAACTAACATGCCTCTTAGTAACTAATAGGAAAAAATAGAAAAACAGAAAAGGAAAAACTCTAAGCTTACATAGCTTTACTCAGGAATTATTCTAATCCATGAAGAAAAAATAACACAAAAGTATAAAATCAGAGAACAGAAAAAGACAAACTTCTTTGTTAATTTAGAATAGTCTTGATACCAAAACCTTATAAGGACTTTACAATAAAATAAAATTATTGACCAATTTATTTCATGAGCATAACAAAAATCTTTACTAAGATATTTGCAAATCAAGTTATATATGAAAGGGCACTATATCACAATCCAATCGAGTTCATTTCAGGAATTCAAGATTGGGTTTACATTAAAAAATCAAAGTAATTCCCATGTTAGTTGCATAAATAAGGAAAAATCAACTTGCAATTCAGAAAAAAAATTGATAAGACTCAATACAATTTTATGATAAGCAATTGATTTGTATCCAGAAATATAAAAAAATCCCATGTCACTAAGTAAAAGAGAGACGGTGCAATTTTTTAAATAACTCAGTGTTTGGAATGAGTACGCCACAAAAGGAGATAACCAAAAGGTCAATAATCACAGCAAATATTACCCCACATAATTAGTATTATGGGTTGAATTGTGTCCCTCAAAAATACATATTGAGGTCCTAAATCTTGGAACCCACGAATGGGACTTTATAGGATCTTAGTGAAATGGAGCTCCATTCCCCAAAGTCTACTCTGTTGAGACAGGCTGAATAGTAAACCAGGGGTCTGCAAAGAACCTAGAGCTAATCAGGAATATCCTGATTTCTGCTTCTTCTATCTAAGGGTCATTGTCCATGCTGCCCTGACATTGAAAGTTTCTGTCTCACCCACAGGGCACACTGTTAGGACCAATACCAATGGGAGGTGTGTGATCCCTCACTACTCCACAATGCTAAAAGGAAAAGGCACAGACTGTGGAGTGAATAAGATCTGAGTTTCACTGTGAGATGGAACACTCAGCAGCCATGCAGCTTTTTGGCTTCCTCCAGGCTTCTCTTGACCTTCAGTTTACGTAGTTCAACTTAAGCATTAATTGAGGTTCTTGAGTACATTAAAAATTGTACATAATATCATCGATAAAAAATGAAAGTATGAAAAAAATAGGCTCAATCCTTAAGAGTTGTAAAATGAAAATGCCACACTGTCCTCATAGTTGTTTGTCTTGGGAATTAATGTGATATTATTAAAATGAGTTTAGTGCTCTTTGTCCATATGATAAGTGTTCAGTGTTACTTCCCCTTTTCTCTCTTCTATCCTGCCAATCTGTCCTAGGCTATGTGCTCTGATCCAGTTATTTTACCTCACTGAACGTCTATTTCCCACTTGCAAAAGGGAGAAGACAACAAGACTTTTACAGCATCCATCAGGTTACGTAACTTACACTGCGATAACAACTCCAAAATGTTAGTGGATTTGTTCTAGTTATCTATCATGATGAACCAAAACTTAGTGGCTTAAAACAACTACAATTATTTTGCTCACAAATCTGTACCTTAGGCAGATCTTGGGAGGAACAACCTATCTCTGCTCCAGTCAGTGCTAGCTGGGGCGGCTGGAAGATTGGGCGCTGGTCATATGAAGGCTCATGAACGAATGTGCTTGGTGGTTCATGCTGGCTGTTGGCTGGAACCTTAGTTAATAATGTGGTTGGAAGGGCTACACATGGCCTTTCCACATGTCAGCTTGGTTTCTTGCAGCATGGAATCTGGATTGCATTGATTATCTCAAGAAAAACAGACAAAAAGCTGTATTGCAATTTACCTCAGACTCAGAAGTCATATCGTGCTACTTCTGCCATGGTCACAAGCTGACTCACATTAAAGTGGAACATAGACCCCACCTCTCAATGAAAGAGGGTCAGTGTCATAATTTAAGAGCATGGATGATGGACTATATTGATGTTGTGGGCTTTAGAACAATCTGCCACAGGTTTTAAACAACAAACGTGTAAATTTTGTCCTTACTACGTTACCACTGGAAGTTAGCATGGGGGCCCTAATCAACATAGTCACTTGGGGACCGGCCTGGTGGAGGGTCCATCTTGACATATGTTGCTACAATTGGTGGGACTGAAAAAAAGAATGTCATTTATCTTATAAAGCTTCTACCCCAAAGTGACATCTGTCAATTCATCTCACCTACAATCCTTCCCTGTGGAGTCTGGAGTCAGCTTAGGATATAGGATTGTTAGCTTTCTCGAGCTTAGGTATCACTTAAAGGGCTTTGTCATCTCACTGAGACTCAAAGGGACTGCACTGTGGGGATCAATTCTTGGCATGGAGACCTGGAGAATGTAGGCTTTGCACAGCTTTTGTAGGGACCCAGAATTAAACCTTTATCTTCTATTGCTGGCACTAACATAGTACTATCACAGGGAGACAGTCGGGTACCAGGCATTAGCTATTTAAACAACTTGACAGCCTTAACAGGAAGCAGACTTAGCCTTGGAAGAGAGTGTGAAACTTCAAAAGATGCCCACATGCAAAGAATGATGTTCCCATGAATATGTCTCTCCAGAGATGTCATTTTGTCTTTTCCCTCACAAAGTAGTGTTTCTGCACTAGTGACCTCTCTTCTCAATCTGTCCTTTGCCCAACTTTGATGTCTCAGTGACCTTTTGAAAAGCTTTGGGGTAGCAGGCCTGTCTTCAAAAATCAGCTCCACTATTTACTACCTTTGTGATCTTGGAGCAAGTAACCTAAAGTCCCTAAGTCTAATTTCTCGTCTGGGCAAAGGGAGATGAAAGGATCTACTTTGTAGTGGTTTTGGAAGATTTCCAAGACAATCTATATAAATCTTGTGGCTTTATTCCTGTCACAGACTAGACACTGAAATGTTACCTCCTTTCTACTAGTATGTCCAGCTTCCCAGATTCTCTGAGAAGAACTTAAAACAGTTAATGCCTCTTCCACATCTTGCTCTTCAACTCTTCTTTTTTTGCTCATTACATTCACTGCTAATGTCCACCCTTGTTCATGACTTCTAAAGAGAGTTGGGACTCGGATTTTGTTCATCTCACTTTTGCATGTAAAAGATGCAATTCTTAAGGTACCTATTATGTAAATGATATTCCAAATTTTAGACCAACCCTACTTGGAGAAGGCAGATTATTCATTTTTATTTTTAAATTTATTATTTGTTCTAGAAAAAAATTACATTGAGTGAGGATTATCATCTGTGAGAGAATCAGAGAATTCATTAAATTATTTTTGTTGTAGAGACAATTTTGTGCTTTGGTAAAATTGTCCATCTCTACCATAATGGTTATCATTTTCCCCTAAATAAGTCCATTTCACTGATAATCTCAAATTTTATGAGAGTAGAAGGCATTCTTATATTCTCTTTTTAAACCAAAATCTCCACCATGAGGATTTTAATAGGATTTTCTTATTTTTAATATTAATTATTTACCTTTTCACTATTCTCTGGTTAGGTTTTTAAAAAGTTCTTCATTTTAAGTTTTTTTTTAAAAAAACAATTGGGCTTTGATTTATATACAATTTAAAATATTTCATAAAATTAATATTTTTTATTATTTTCTTCAGTTCTCCTTAATCTTGTTTAATTCCTTAATACTTATGGAAAAAAGCATTTAGTAGTTCACTTTTTTTGAGAACAACTTTGGCTGCATGTCTTAATTTTTTTTTATGTTTAAATACTTTTCAAATAGTTCATATTTATAGTTTGTCAAATTTTTTCTAATAACAACTTAGAGCAATGTTAAACTATTTGATCTTGAGGAATATTTAAAATTCATACTTGTAAAAACATTTCTAGTGATTTGGCATTTTTCTCAGGAAATGCTGCCTCTGTAATACCTGACTATTGGAATGTTCATAATGCATACACTTATAGCCTAGTTAATAATCATGCTTTCTAAGTGTTCCATGATGCAATCAAAGCAAGGTGTATTTTCTCTTGGTAGGCACAATCTCAATGTATTTATGTATATATGTATAACTAACTATACATATGTACATACATATAATTAATCCAAATAAGTATGTTATTTAAATTATCACGACCTTTCCCGCCCCCCTTCCCCCCTTTTCAGGATAAACTGAGAGAGGTGACTTCAAGTATCCTTAAACAATCAAATGGTTCCATTTCTCTTATTTTTTACATAAGATTCTCTAAAAAAAATGAATTTTATATTGTTTGAAAGTATCACTGGCTCTGATTTTGTTTTCTTTACATTTCTTGCTATATCTTCACCACCCAATTATTTTATTCTTATTTCCATACATTTTAAGTTGTCCCTTGAATGCAGCAGCATTTGTTCAATGTGTAGGTTTATGTTAGGAGTCACTGACTTTAAATGAGGCAGCTTTATCTATATATGCAACATGTCAAGACTGAACTACATACTTGTTTTTTAATCATATGCATTTGTGCTTTCCATTTTAATTTAATGCTACTTTGAGGTTTATTTTTTTGCCTCCTATTGTATGGACTATGTTTTACAGTTTCTATCAATTTACTGAATAAACACGAATTTCCTCCTAGGTGGCAGACACTTTTCCAGGCTTTAGGTACAAAATAAAGGGGGGAAAACAGCTCCAGTCCCTGCTGGGGTGAGGCAGCAGAGTAGTGGGGAAAACAACTATAAGTAAAATAATCACATTCATGAATAGTTGCAAATAATTGCATTGAAAATCGTGATTATACACTGATAAATCTCCAAAAGAAAGAAATGCAGTTCTATGAAAGCATGTGACAAGGAGATGCGACTTGGTCATGAAGACCTTGTAAAATTCCTCAAGAAACCAAATATAAAGAATAAGTAGGAGTTACTCATGAAAGGGAGGGTGGTGATCAAGGTGGACGCATTCCGTCCATCAGGAATAGTAGATGAAGAGCCCTTGGGTAGAAGGGAGCCTTGTAGAATCCTAACAACCATCCAGTTGCGACATAAAAAATACGCTGTACCTGGAGCCTAAAGAACTAATGAGATGTTGGTGTGAGATGAGGTTCATAGGAGTTCGATGAGCATTGGTCAATTCCTGTCTCTTTAAATCCCAAAGTTGGAAATGAAACTCGACATTCTGATTCCTCCACAACCAAGCAGTTTAGATGAGGAATCAAGCGAGAGTTTTCTTCCCACTTAACACGTTTCAGTCTTAAAATATAATTTTGGACTTGGCACACCAGACTGTGTTTATTAAATTATTCTTTTTGTAGATCATACATCTCCCATGTCAAGAATTTTAACTGACATTTGTATTCAGTTGTGAAACAATATTTTCAATAATCATTTTAGGTTAGATTCCATGACTCATTGTTTAGCTGAGTTCCTACTCATCATTAGCTCCCTTTAGCCATACATCCCTCCTACTCAAGCTTTTAACTTTGATTAATCTTCTGGGTCATATAGAACAGGTATGTGTCTTTAATTTTTTTAAGAAGGGTGTGTGTTTGGCATATTTTCTGAAACTGCTTCTATCATGGATTTCTTAGTGCTGTTGACTTCACATATGAGCAACAACCTGGCTTGTTATGAAATCCTTGGCCCATAATCAACTTTCCTCAAAACTGTAAGATTATTTCATTGCCTTTGGCACTTGGCATTACAGAGGAACAGTCTCAGGTTAGCCTGCTTCTTGTTCCTCAGTAAGTAACTCCTTTTATTCTGTTTTGTTTTTGGCTTAGATGTTTATAAAATAGTTTTCTGTCTATTCAAATATTTCACTTATTCCAGGAAAATTTTTAGAAAATGTTTCATTGAAATTGCCTTGATATAATCAAGTGAGGTCAGAAAATTTGTATATGCGAATTTTAAGGGGGTGTTTTTTGTAGATAGCATGCAGCCTTGGCATTAAGAGCATCCACTTAAAGGACAAAGCTGGGTTCAAGTCCCAGTTTTGTCCCTTACTAGGACTTTGAACAACATTTAAAAAAGAAAGCCCAAGATGACAAACTTCTGTTTCAGTTTGTAAAATGGAGCCAACGTAGTATCTGCAGCACAGGGTAGTTGTGAGGGTAGCATAAGCCCTAAATCCCAATGGTGCCCTTAGAAGAAGAGAAGAGACATAGACACAGAAAAACAGGGGAGAAGGCCATGTGAAGACAGAGGCAGAGATTGGAGAGACACATCTACAAGCCAGGGAACGCCAAGGGTTGTGGCATCCACCAGAAGCTGCGAAGAAAGAAACAAGGAAGGACCCTCCTCTGAGGCTTCAGAGAGAGAGAGAGAATGGCCCTGATGGCACCTTGACTGTGAACGTCTACCTGCAGAAATACTAGACGATGATTTTCTACTGTTTTCAAGTGGAAAATGTTAACATGGGTAAAGTATCCAGAAGAACAGGACCTCTTTTCTCTCCCTCTGTTTTTGTTTTCTTTGGTGTGTGTGTGTGTGTTGTTTTTAGCTTTAGAAAGTCTTCTTCATTTTTATAAATCTATTAACTTTTTATTAGGTAATTTAAATTTCTGAGTTGAAAACTGTAATAAAAATATAGATATTTGACTAAGTCTGTTGCCATAACTAATGTAATACTTAAGTTTTAGCTTAATGTGATTACATTCACAAAGTATCTGTGAGAATTAAATGAGAATTAAATAGATTATGTATATATATTATATATAATATGTAAAACCTTAAAGTTAGAATATTCTAGCACAAGTAGGAAATGTTTGTTTACCCCCCTATAACCATTAATACCTACTGTGTGCCTCAGTTTATGTTTTTTAAATTTATTAGTTTAATGAGGTATAATGGACAAATAAAATTATAATATATTTAAAGTGTACAACATGATGATTTTGTATGAAAAAATTCCATATCAAATTCATTAATTCATCATCTCATATATTTACATTTTTTTCTTGGTAAGATTCCTTAACTTCTATTCTCTTAGCAAATTTAAATTATACAATACAGTACTATCAACTATAGTCACTATGTTATACAATAGATTCTCAGACCTTATTCATCTTATAACTGAAAGTTTGTACCCTTTAATCAACCTCTTCCTATTTTTATTTGCCCCATCCCCCAACCCCTGGAAGCCACCATTCTACTCTGTTTTATTTTTATTTCTTTTGTTTCTTTCTGTTTTTAAAATTCTGCATATAAGCAATAACATGTAGTTCTTTCTCTGTCTGGCTTATTTCACTTAGCATAATGTCTTCCAGGCTCATCCATGTTGTCACAGATGGCATTGATATATATCACATTTCTTTATTCATTCAGCCACTGACAAGCCATTTAGGTTATTTCCATACCTTGGTTATTAGGAACACTGCTGCAAATACATGGGGATACAGATATCTCTTTGAGATAATGAGTTTGTTTCCTTTGAATATATTTAGAAGTGGTGGGTTGCTTAATTATATAATAGTTCTATTTTTAAAAAATTTCTCATGGAAAATCCATACTGTATTCCATAGTGGCTGTCCCAGTTTACACTCCCACCAACAGTGTACAAGGGTTCCCTTTTCTCCACATCTTCACCAGCATGAATTATTCTTGTCTTTTTGATAACAGCCATTATAACAGGTATGAGGTGATCTCACTGTGGTTTTGATTTGCATTTCTCTAATGATTAGTGATGTGACGTGCCTTTTTGTGTACCTGTTGGTCATTTGTATGTCTATTTTGGAGGAAAAAGTCTATTCAGGTACCTTGCCCATCTTTTAAAATTGGAGTTTTTTTGCTATTGAGTTTTAACAGTTCCTTATAATTTTTGTTTATTGATCCTTTATTGAATACGTGGGCTGCAAATATTTTCTCCCATTTCATAGGTTGCCTTTCACTTTGTTGATGGTTGGTTTCCTTAGCTGTGCAGAAGCTTTGATCGTAGTATATAATTCTTTTAATGTTCTGTTAAATTCGGTTTGCTAATATTTATTTGAGGATTTTTGCATCTATGTTCAACAGGCATATTGGCCTATAATTATTTGTATTGTCCTGTCTGGCTTTGGTATCAGGGTAAGGCTAGCCTCATAAAATGAGTTTGGAAGTGTTTCCTCCTCTGCTCTCTTTGAGAGTGTGAGAAGGATTGGTATTAATTCTTAAAATATTTGGTAGAATTCACTAGTGAAGACATCTGTTTCTGGACTTTTGTTTTTTAAACTAATTTTTTTAAAACAATCTTCGTACTCTTTACTGGTCTGTTCAAATGTTCTATATCATCATGCTTCTGACTTGTAAGTTGTATGTTTCTAGGAATTTATCCACTTCCTTTAATAATTTTTTGGCATATAACTAACTAGAAGCCCGTTGCACGAAGATTCGCGCACTAGGCCTTCCTTCCCCTGGCTGCCGGCACTGATTTTCCTCTGGCACCCGGGACCCAGGCCTTTGGTCCGGCTGCAGTGAAGCCAAGCCTTGAGGCTAGGCTTCTCCCCTCCCGCTGCAGCAAGGCTTGGCTTCTCCACTGAGACCAAGCCTCTTCAGTCCTCAGTCTTCAGACTTCAGTCTTCACTCTGGCCTGAGCCTTCAGTCTTCACTCTGGCCAGAGCCTTCAGTCTTCGCTCTGCGCCTGCGTATGCAAATTAACTGCCATCTTTGTTGGGTTAATTTGCATAGTTGCTCTGATTGTCTGGCGGGCATAGCGGAGTGACACCAATTTGCATGTTTCTCTTTTATTAGTGTAGATTGTTCATAGTAGATTCATATGCTCCTTAGCATTTCTGTGTTTTCCGTTGTAATGTTGTAATGTCTCCACTTTCATTTCTGCTCTTATTTCTTTGAGCCTTCTTTCTTTTATCTTAGTTGGTCTATCAGTTCTGAGTTTCATTGATCTTTTGTATTGCCTTTCTAGTCTCTACTTCTTTTATTTCCACCCTGATAATTATTTCCTTCCTTGTACTAACTTTGGACTTAGTTTGTTCTTCCTTCTCCAGTTCCTTGATGTGTAAATTTACATTGTTAATGAGACCTTTCTTATTTCTTAAGGTAGGTGTTTATCGTTATTAACTTCCCTCTTATAACTGCTTTTGCTGCATCTTATTAGTTTTGATATGCTGTGTTTCATTTTCATTTGTCTCCAGATAAATTTTGGGTTTGCTTTTGATTTCTTCTTTGACATACTGGCTGTGCAGGAACATGTTTACTAGTAGTCTTTACATACTTATAAATTTTCCAGTTTCCTCTTGTAATTGATTTTTAGTTTCATACCGTTGTGTCTGGAAAAGAAGTTTGATATGATTTCAAGCAGTTTAAATTTATTAAGATTTGTTTTGTGGTTTAACATATGATCTATCCTGGAGAATGTTCCATGTGTGCCTCAGAAGAATACGTCATCTGCTGCTCTTGGATGGAATTTTCTGTTCGGTCCATCTGGTCTAACGTGTAGTTTAAGTCCAATGTTTCCCTATTGATTTTCTGTCTGGATGATCTGCCCATGGATAAAAGTGTGGTATTGAAGCCCTCTGCTATTATTGGATTTTTGTGTATTCCCCCTTCAGATATGTTAATGTTTGCTTTATATATTTATGTGCTCCAATGTTGGGTGTATAAATATTTACAACTGTTATATCTTCTTTGTGAATTGACCTGTTTATCATGATATAATGACCTTCTTTGTCTCTTATTAC
Source organism: Myotis davidii (assembly GCF_000327345.1). Classification (NCBI taxonomy): domain Eukaryota; kingdom Metazoa; phylum Chordata; class Mammalia; order Chiroptera; family Vespertilionidae; genus Myotis; species Myotis davidii. Next base: position 198,314 of record NW_006296226.1, on the reverse strand, counting down.
AGTTTTTGGTTTAAAGTCTATTTTGTCTGATGTAACTATAGCTACCTCTACTTTCTTTGGTTTCCATTTGCATGGAATATCTTTCTCCACCCCTTCACTGTCAATGTGTGTGTGTGCTGAAAACTGAAGTGAGTGCATTTCCTGTGGCTTCATTCATTCTACATTTCTTTGCAAGTCAAACTTCCTCCTAACAACTGCAGCCAGAAGGTAAATTAGGCCTGCCAGATTTAGCAAAGAAAAATACAAGATGCCCAGTTAAATTTGAATTTTAGATAAACAATGAATTTTCAGTATACAAATGGTCCAGATATTGTATGGGGTAAACTTATGATAAAATAACTAAAAATCATCTAACATTCTAATTTAATTGGGCTCTCTATGTTTTATCTGAAAACCCTCATTTAGGCTGACAAGCATCAAGCCTAGTCCAATTTCTTCTGTGTAGCAAATTTTTATCTGGTACAGATCTACTTAGGAGAATTCTTTTCCTATTCTACCCATTGGCTCTCTGCAAATACTGCAATACTCCGGAAGCCTTGCTTTTCCTCTTTCCTCCTCTCTTTACAATGTTGGAAGGGACTCCATATCCTAGGATATTATCTGCAATTGCCCTTCCTTCTTTTACTTCCTTTTTACCACCTTGAGAAACTTCCTGTTCTCTGAGAGGTTGAGTTTCTAAAAGGATGGAGTACAAATAATAACTACTTATTGAACGTTTATTATGTTCCAGGCACTGTGCTTAATGTGTTGCGTGAATTCTTCTAATTTAATCTTCATGCTATCTTTTAAGGATAGTACTAAATGAACCTTGTTTTGCAGATGATGAAAACAAGGTTTCAGAAAGTTAATGACTTGAGCAAATACTAAGATGATAGCATGGGGTTCAATGTCATGTTCATCTGTCCCTGATTGCAAGCTTTAACTTCTACATAATTTCCACATCTCTGGGCCAAAAGGAAGCTGTGCAACAGATAAAATGTGTCTTCCTACTTTTGTTCTGCTTTTCTGGTAGGTTACACATGGACAGCCCACCCTGTTTCCTCTCCTCATCCAGATCCAAACTCTGTTTTATGAATAAAGGATGTTTCTACCAGATTCTAAAAGTATATTGTCTTGCCACTTTAATTCTCTTTGGTATGAGTTTTCATCTACTACATTTTCATGGGTATATTAGTAGAAATTTGGGACAGGCTGGAACAAGACTGGTAGCCAGTTTCCATTTTAATCTGTAGCACCAAATTTTATTTTTGACTCTTCCATTTCTCAGATGACAAGTTTTACTTTTTAACAAGTCATTTTTTAAGCCTAGGGGATATAAACTATATCCAGTGTCCCTACACAGTCACTTTTTCCAATTCTTTATCAAATCCTCCTTATATTGTTTTCCTTCTTGCATCAAATTAAGTCTGGCATCAATATTTTCCTTACTTCCTGGATCTTTGGGGAGGTGATGCTGTGACAAAATGTTACAAATGTAAGTATAATGCTCTGTTTAAAAAGAAAAAGAGAGATTCTCATAAGAATTGAGAAATGTGTGCCCTAACCGGTTTGGCTCAGTGGATAGAGCGTCGGCCTGCAGACTGAAAGGGCCCATGTTCGATTCCTGTCAAGGGCATGTACCTTGGTTGCGTGCACATCCCCAGTGGGAGATGTGCAGGAGGCAGCTGATCAATGTCTCTCTCTCATCGATGTTTCTAACTCTCTATCTCTCTCCCTTCCTCTCTGTAAAAAATCAATAAAATATACTTAAAAAAAAAAGAATTGAGAAATGTGGAGCCCCTCACACTCCCAAGTCCAAGGCCAGCTTTGTACCCCTTGCAGGAGAGCATCATCAATTTCCTTCATCTGACCAGGTGTAGGTGCTATAGTTCCAGGGCAATACCACATTAGTTCCTCTCTCCTTTTGTCTTTCATTTCACCCCCCTTCAGGTTCAAAATAATCTTACAACTCAATACTTTCCAGATAGACTCTATTCCTTCATTTCCTGTTATATGTTTTCTATATTTCTATTTCTTTTAAATATACTGAACTTTCAATTGTCATTTTTCATCCTTGATCCCTACTCTGTCAAGTTGCACTGATTCCTATAAAATTTTATTTCACGATTGTGTGCTTTCTTCCTTCTCTTTATTGATCTTTGCCCTGAATGTGTTGGCATGTGCACAAGGTGGCTTTTGCCTTGTTTCTGGACATATTTTTATCTGAGAGTTCCTGTGATACTTCACACCATGCTGCTTCTTTTTCCCTCCGACCTATTGTCCTCTGTGACATCTGCTTTTGCAATTTTATCTGGGATTTTCTTCCCTCTCCCTAAAAATCAATGCTCGGGCCAGGGACTCTCTTGCCAAACACATTCTTTCCAATCTTTGTGAAGTTCCTCCAGGCCTGTAGGAATCCTCCTTCAACTGATTAAAGT
>NW_006296226.1:189663-195876 GCF_000327345.1 Myotis davidii | reverse complement strand
CCCCCCCCCCCCCCCCGAAACTTGGAAAACTAACTGCTGTATGATGTCCTTGGCTCTCCCAGGTTGAGGTCATATGTAAAGATCTCAGATTACTCGTGACCTTGATCTCACCCTGCAATCATCTACTATATACTTTTTTGTTAGGGGGCCATTTGTACACCCTTTTGTTTTAGGATGAAAAGGGAAATAGCTGCCTTATAGAGCTGAATATAAAGAGAGAACAAGTAGAAACAAAACAACCTAAGAAAAATTTCACTAACAACACTGCCTTGTACATATTTGTTAAGAGGATAGATCTCATGTCAACGGTTCTTACCACAATAAAAATAAATAATGATTATCAGCTTTAGAAAAGGAAATTCAAGCATCAGAGTGTGATAGTTAAGGACACCAGCACTTATGTTACAGAGGATTGAATCTGAGTTCGTGTTTTGCTTTGTACTAGCTAGGTGACCTTAGACAAATTAATTTACCATCTGAGTCTCAATTGCACCCATTTTTAAAATAGACATAGTGATAGCAGCAATATAATAGAGAGTCAAGAGAAATATTCTAAATAGTGCATATAAAGTGTTTTGCATATGACAGAGACAATATCTGAATTATGGTAAGTGTTCAGTAAGTGTTACATGCTATTTTTTAAAAGTTATATTATCAATGCAGTGTCTGCCTCCATAGTCATCAACAAAAGCATTTTTGACCATTTTCCATCCTGCCTATATATTGACATATTTATACATTGTAATTCAATCTAAATAAAATTATATTGTTTTCTTTTACTTCCACAAAGATTTCATGACATTTTAAAATGTATGCATCACAAGTTCATTAAGAAGATATGCCATAATTTACTTAAACATTCCCCTATATATTGAATATTTACAAGAAACTTAACATTTTCCCCCCCACTTAATCCCCCAGATGAAGATAGCTTTTTCCTTTGGATTGGTTCTTTGGGAAGCATTTAAGTGTGAATTTCCATGGTCATTGCTGTTTGTTAAAAGATATCCCCAAATTAGCTTTTTGATTAGTGTTACATAATTTTATCTTTCCATCAACAATGTAAGAGTCACCATCTCAAACCTTGTCAGTGCCAATTAATCATCCTATATAATAAAAGGCTAATATGCAAATTGAACAAACAGCAGAATGACCAGTCGCTATGACGCACACTGACCACAAGGGAGCAGACGCTCAACGCAGGAGCTGCCCCCTGATGGTTAGTGCTCTCCCACAGGGGGAGCGCCACTCATCCAGAAGCTGGGCTCATGGCTGGTGAGCATAACAGCAGTGGGGGGTACCTCTCATGCCTCCATGGCAGAGCTAAGAATGTCTGCAGCGATCGGGCCTAAGTCATCAGTCAGACATCCCCCAAGGGTTCTGGGACTGTGGAGAGGGCAGAGGCCAGGCTGAGGGACTACCCCCTTTCCCCCCACCCCTAAGTGCAAGAATTTCATGCACCGGGCCTGTAGTTATATTAATATTTTGGTAATTTGAGAAAGTGGTTTGGTATAAACTTAAATACAGCTTTTTAATTTGATTTCTTTCCTGGCCAGAGAACTGGGAAGAACTCTCTGACATCAACCCAGTGCCAGGACAATTTTGCTGTTGTTGTGGGTTTTCTTACTGAATGTATTGGGAGTGACACTGGTTACTAAAATTATATAGGTCCCAGTTGCACAATTCTATAGTACATTATCTGTGTATTGTACTGTGTGTTCACCACCCCAAGTTAAATCCCCTTCCATCACATTTATCCCCCCAGGACAAAATTTTTAAATGTCCCTATATGGGGTGAGGCAGCACTCAAAGAGAGTCAGTCGAGTATAGTTTGTTCAGTCATCCTGGAGAGCTGCTATACACTGAATGTTTGCTCCCCTCTTTATCCCTCCCCAATTCATCTGGGACCTAATCCCTAGTGTAATAGTATTTGGAGGTGGGGACTGTGAAGGTGATTAGGGCATGAGGGTAGAACCCTCATGAATGATATCAGTGAACTTATAAAAGAGACCCCAAAGAGTTCCCTTGCCTCTTTCAGCCATGTAAGGAAAGAGCCATCTATGAGCCAGAAAGTGGGCTCTCACGAGACACTGAATCTGCTGGTGCTTTTACCTTGGACGTCCCAGCCTCCAGAGCTACAACACATAAATTTCTGTCATTTGTAAGTCACCAAGTCTATGGTAATTTGCCACAGCAGCCCAAGTGGACTAAGTTCAGGGCAGTTTGGAAAGGTGCATAAGAAATAATTTCTACCCTTTGACTAGGAGTTATGTTTATAGAAAGTGAGTCTAATTTTTATAATATAAAAAATTTGAAGAACTCAAGTGTCCAACAGAAAGAGAATTATTAAATGAGTTGCAGTACAGGCATACAGTAGACTACCAGGAAGTCATACATCCTGCTTAGACAGAATATTTTAATGGCAGGGTAAACAGGGGAGGGAAAGAATAACATAACATTCTAGGTGCAATATGATCTCAATTATGAGGAAAAGATGCAAAGAAAAAGTGTAGAAAGCAGTATGCCAAAACAGTAATACTAGATTGCCACTGAGTGGTAAGTTTATGCTTGTCCTGTCTTTTAACATTTTCTAAATTATTCCAAATGCTGGTCTATTATGGCAACAATTCGGAGAAGTAAAATAATAATAATAATAATAAAATAAAGAAAAGACCCTCTGGTATAAAAATGTCAATGTGCTCATATGGAATTTGAGGCAAGTAACTTCTAGACTCAGTCTAAACTTAGCACTTCCTGCTTCACAAACCTGACTCCATTGTGTTAACCATATGTATAACACAGCTTCCCCACTTGACCTAAGTCTTTTTAGGAACATGGAGGCTGTCTTCCTCATTTGTAGATTCCATCTCTGACTCTATCTAGTGTCTAATTTAGTCCCTCAGACAAAAATTAGTGATAACTCTTCATTCAGTCATTTAAGAAACATTTACTTAGTGTTTAGTGTCCCAGGCATGATAACAAGGTAGGATTTTTCTGCTCAAGTTGCTTACGTACCAGTATAGTTCCAGGAAGGAGATAGTAACAAAAAGGAATTCCCTGGCTTGAGCACAGCAGTTAAATTACTAGAATGTCAGCTTCCATGCCCACCCCCTACTGCTTTCTGATATTAGGCGGCCTCCCGAACTCCCCTTGATGAACCCACTCATGAGAGACTTATCCTTCCAGATGCTGATGCCTGGGCACCACTGCTGGGTACTCCAGCATCCTCTGATGCTGCCTTCTTTTCCTATATTCTCAGTCTCCACTTCGAGGCTTACCTTCTGCAATAAGCCAAGACTGTGTTGTTCCCACCTGATGCTTTTCCTGTATTCTTGGGTCTCTCCTTGTTCTTTTCTTCCCCCCCACCCCCCACAAGCCCAGGAAAACCTGAGGCCATAGAAATAGGTGGAGGGGCACACCCCTACCTCAGGGATAGGAGCCATCATCCTTAATTCTATTGCCTCCACAGAAGTAGAGAATTTAATTCAGAAAATTAAATTAAATCTCACACCACCCAGTGTGAGATCCCCTTTGTTTCTTTCGTCTTTCCTCTGCCTGTCTCTTCTATCCTCAAAACTGGCCGAATGGAAGAGGTGTTCATCTCTGATTCCCTGTCTTCACATTTTATGAAAGCTCATCACTTATGAGAAAGTCACTGCCAAGGTAGGTAGTGGAAATGAAGACGTGCAAGGATGACACAGGACCAGGGCAGAGTTGATCCATTGGAGAAAAGTCCCCAGTAAATTTTTCAATTATCTTCTTTTGGTCTGACTGTTCTCTCTGATTTGATAGGTAAATCCAAACACTGCTCTTCCCTAAATTCAGACATTCAGTTACACCAGCAGGAAAATGAAAATTATCATTTCCCCTTCTTCTTTCTATTTCAGACTCAATGGATTTCTGGGTGAAAAAAAAGCTTCAAGGTCATCATCCAGTAAAATGCCTCATTAGATCATTGAAATTCCTCTGCCACATCTCACCAAGTGGTCCTTCAGTCTCTGCTTGTACTCCCAAGAATGGGACTTCATCACCTTTCTGGGCAGCCCACTCTATCTTTACACAGCCCTGGAAGTTAAAATGCTTTAATTCCCAGCGAGTAAAACTATTTCCTTCATGCTTCTTCCATTGGCTCTAATTCAAACTCTTAACATGAGACTGAACAAATCTAATTCCTTGTCCACTGGAAAGCTTTCCAATGCTTCCACCCTTCTGATTTAGGCTATACTCCTTCCTATTTTGAATGCTCTCATTATAACTTTGTAGAAAAAATAAAAACGCACATAATCTAATTTTCCTAATAATGTCCAGAAGATAACAAATAAATCATAATAAAGTAAATTGATTCATTCATTCTATTCATGCAACAAACATTTAAAAACTTCTCATCGTTCTTCTAAACCTAGCGCAAAGATTTGGGAACAGAGACAAATGAAGTATACTCCTCATCCTCAAGAACTGTTCTAGTGTTAGATAGTTGGGTTTGAATTCCTGTTCTATCTCTTGATATTTGAGTGACCTTTGACAAGTCATTAGGTTTTAATTTTGTCATAAGGAAAATACAGTATTAATAGTATCTACTTCATAGGGTTGTTGTGAGAGTTACACAAGATGACCCATGTAGAACTCATTAAAGAGCCAATAAATGCTGACTGTCATTATTAGGAGCACGTGAAAAAGAAATGAGGTCAGTTTTAATACTGTGTTAGGTTAGCTAAAACAAGAATATGCTCTAGTAGTAGAGTGGGAGTGGGAATTGGGGAGAGACCTAACCAAGATCTTCTGAAGGCCTGGAAGAGCAGGTCTTCAGTGTTGTTGTTTTAAAGCTGAGTCTGGAGAGATGGAGGAATTAGGTAGGGGAAGTTGGAGAGGGGTATTCCAGGCAGAGATCAGGCTGTGAAAATGAAAATGCATGAATCTTTGAGATCCCAAGAGGTGTTCAGAGAAATCCATACAATCCAGAATGGCTGGAACACATGTGTATTATGGTAAGGATGAGACCAGGGAATTTCCAGGGGTCATTAAACCGAAAACTCTATAAGCCAGGCTAAGAGAATAAACTTTGTCCTATAGGTCATGGGGAGACAATGAAGGATTTCACGTGAAAAGACCACATGAGATCTGTATTTTAAGATCTCTCTGGAAGAGGGTGAACTGGAGAGAAGCCAGCCAGGAGGAATAATGAATTCCTCAGTAGGTGGGTTAAGCTCATGTTTAAGGCACCAATAATGCAGGGGTGACTGAGCCTGCATCAGCTATATGGTTTATCCAGAATTTTACACACAGTGAAATATTGAGAAAAGTTTTTTAATATCAGCATATATATATATAAGCTTTGGGTTTTATAGTTTGCTTTTATACTGATTTTGATTGAAAGATAGGAACAAAGGAATTACAGTGCCTAGAGCACTTAAAATTACATTAGCTATATGAGCAATAATAAGGGCTGATGTTTAAGACAACAGCATTGGTGACAAAGGCAGGGGGCAAAGTTCAAAGAAACAAGAACCACAGTGCAATTCTCTCCCCTCTCAGAAGGTAGATCAAGGACTATAGTTTTTTCAGTCCAAAATCTTGCCCTGAAAGTAACAAAGCATGACAATAGAGTTGCCTCTAACAAATAAACTTCTAATGTCAATAATATACTCTAAACGCAGCTTTACCATTTTCCTAAAAATAGTTGTCCAAGATATTCCCTAGATCCATATTTATTCACCTACTTATCGAATATTACTAAGTTGCAGTATGAACTGAGAAGTATGTTAGATCTGGAGTACACTGAGGTAAATAACTAAGATGTATTGCCTATCTTACGAAGTTTACAGTCCAGAAACATGGATAGATACTAAATTTAAAAAACACAAAATTCGTCATTAAGCACATTTTTTAATAGAAACTACTTTCTTTCACAGCCAATTCTTAAAAAAAAAATTATAACATGATATCTAGACATCACCTTCTATCTACTTTTCCACCCATTCTATCTGGCTTGCTTCCTTAGAATTGCTATTGATAAGATGATCAATAAACACCCTGTTGCAAATCCAATGGACAATTTTCAGTCAGCACATTACTTAAAATGTCAGCAGCATTCAACACTCCTTAGTTCTTGAAGCTTTCTCTTTCCTTAGCTTCTGTAACATCACAATCTCCTCTTCACCCCTTTGCTTCTGCTTCTGAGTCTCCTTTGCTGACTCCCCTTCATGTTGGTGTTCT
>NW_006296226.1:188462-189602 GCF_000327345.1 Myotis davidii | reverse complement strand
TAGGTGAGCTTATCCACTCTCATGGCTTCATATATTCTCTACATATTTCAAGATTTTTAGACTTAAATTTCAGCCCTAATCTCTTGTGAACTAAAGATTCATAAGAACCAATAGATTATCTAATACCTCACCTCGGATACCTCATGAGGATCTCAAACATGACATGTCCAAAATGTAATTATTGGACTCATGACTCTTCCTATCCCAAGTATGTTGCATTTATGGTGTTAACACTCTCATTAAATGACATAATAAACTACCCAATTGCTCAAGAAACGTAGCTGTCAACCCCTAACATTTTAGACTTAAATTTCAGCCCTAATCTCTTGTGAACTAAAGATTCATAAGAACCAATAGATTATCTAATACCTCACCTCGGATACCTCATGAGGATCTCAAACATGACATGTCCAAAATGTAATTATTGGACTCCTGACTCTTCCTATCCCAAGTATGTTCCATTTATGGTGTTAACACTTTCATTAAATGACATAATAAACTACTCAATTGCTCAAGAAATGTAGCTGTCAACCCTAACACCTCCTTTTCTATTAATTCTAAAACATCTCTACCTCTCTTCATTTCTCTTTGCCCCACCCTAGTCTAGGCCACCATTATCTATCACCTGAATGACTGGGATACCATCCTAACTTATCTCTCCAGAGTTGTTACTACTACTCCCCAAAATTTTCTACACAGGGACCAAATATTTAAAACACACACACCTCTAATCATGCCACTTTCTGTTTTAAACTCATTAATGATTTACCTTTCACTGAGTATCTAGTCCAAATTCAGCATGACCTTCAAGAAGGCCCTACATGATCTGAGATATGACTAACCAGGCCTGATCTCTTTTTGTGACACTCTTATCTCCATGTTCTTACCATAGGAATCTTTCAGTTCCTCAAACATTCCAGGACCTCGAATTCCTCCGAGTTCTTGTCTACGCTCTTTCTACTCCTTAGACTATTCCTTCTGTGTGCCAGTTCATGTCTAATATATCACTTTCTGAGATAGCATGTATTTCTTTATCTATTTATTGTCTTTTCCTTCCCACTGAATGTAAGTCCCCTGCAGCAGGGACATAGACTATTTAGTTACTCAGTAGTCTCTGACACATAGTATTCAATGAATTCT
>NW_006296226.1:175738-188367 GCF_000327345.1 Myotis davidii | reverse complement strand
GGACAGATGAATGAGCACGATGTTAGGAAGAAGGGACTCTGGTTGCAGTTTTAAAGGTTAGTGCTAGCTAGGTGACATTTGCCTTTCTGTACCACAGTAGCTTCTTCCATAAAATTAAATAAAATAACACCTTGCCTAGTGAATTAGTCAGGGTTCTCCAGAGAAACAGAACCAATAGTATCTATACTATTTATTTATATTGGATGTCGGGTTTATTATAAGATACTGGCTCCTCGTGATTATGAGACAGAGAATCCCATTATTTGCCATCTGCAAGCTGGAGACCCAGAAAAACTAAGGATGTCATTCAAAGGCCTGGAGAGCCAACACTCTAGATTTCAGTTTGAGTCTGAAATCTTCAGAAATAGGAGCATGGAAGGCAAGAGGAGAGCTTTGACCAGTGAGAGCAGTCAGGTAGAGAAAGAATTCTACCTTCCTCTACCCATTTGTTCTATGCAGGCCCTCAATGGGTTGGATGATGCCCGCCCACACTGGAGAAGGCCATCTGCTTTACTCTGGCCACCAGTTCAAATGTTCACCTCTTCCAGAAACACTCCCACAGGCACACCCAGAAATAATGTTTAACTAGCTCTGTGGGCATCTCCTGGCTCATTCAAGTTAACTAATGAATTTAACCATCATACCAAGACTAGAAATAGGATCCTGGATTTTGTCTACTTTTTAGATACATGTCCATCTACTCTCCATCCCTTCACCCAATATTTATGTAATTAACAGTCAGTGTATGCAGCATAGTGCCAGACGTTGTGGTAGACATGGGAGATTCAATGATACATAAATCAAGACCCTGCGGAGCTTAGTTCAGAGGAGAAATCATATAAGTAGGCAGTTTATAATTAAATATTTTAAGGATGAGATAAAAGTATGGGCGCCACTCTGAGACTAGTACTTCTAAAGGAAATAAGAACTGAGCTGAGTCTTAAAAACAAAAGAAAGAAATGCTAACTGGGAACACTGGGAAGAAAGATTGAGAAGGACATTCTACACCTGTGTGTGTGTGTGTGTGTGTGTGTGTGTGTGTGTGTGTGTGTGAGAGAGAGAGAGAGAAAGTGAGAGAGAGAGAGAGAGAGAGAGAGAGAGAGAGAGGAGGCAAAGTAGATACAGCAACATGAGCAGGAAGATGTGGGCAGGCACTACAAACAATCCATTGTTCCTGGATCACGGGTAAGGTGGGAATGCTGAGAGCTGGAGCTAGAGAAGTGAGCTGAGGCTGGGTTATGGCAAATCTTGGGTGGCTTGGGCTATATCCTCTAGATAACTGGAGACAATGAAGGTTTTTAAACAAGAAAGGCAGGGTAATATGCTCAGATTTATGTTTTAGAAATGTCATTCTGGTAGCTGCATGCTATTTGGAATGGATATAGATGAGAGGTAAAATGGGGACCTACCTGTCAATTCTACAAACCCTTAGGCAGCATTTCATTGTGTGCCTCTGTCTACATATATAATCTGAGAGTTAGTTGAATATGGGCCTTGGAGATCATCTGTCCAACCCTGATTTAAATTAGAATCCCCCTGCCAAGTCCTAGCCAAGCAGTTCCTGTACACACACACACACACACACACACACACACACACACACACACACTCACACACACAAACTTGCCCATTATTGCACTGCATGCAGACAGCTCTCCAGGCATGCAGACATTGGCAATAGGCCGGGGGTTTTATTTCCCCAGGTACCTAGTGTAGCACAGCCACCGCCTGACAGATCTAATCACAGGCGGGGTCTCTTTCACAGTCATCCCAGAGTAAAAGCGCAGTGTGTTCCCAAGGAAATGACTGAAACATACAAATCAATTGCCCTTTTCTTCTCTTCTTTCTTGACCCCATTTTGAATGCAAGTATGAAGTTTGATAACAGTATCAGGAGAGGAGATGGATTTTGTACGTCCAGGGACTCATTGAAAGAAAAGAGAATGCAGGAAGATAGAAGTACTCAGCCTCACACCAGCCTCAAATATCGCCACAGCTGCTCCGGAGAATAGCCAGGGACCCAATCACACTCTCAAATGTCAGTGTCAGGGTGGGAAAAACATCCGGCGCCTTCTCCTCACTGCCTTTGGCCGGGACTTCAGCATCACTACCCTGTTTCTTGCTGTTTCCTGCCCATGCTCCTAGCAACCAGCCTCTTGGTCCCCGTTCATACATTTCCCCTACCTGAGACACCTTATGCCAAGTCCATACATTTAACTTCAATGTATTCTTCCAGCCCAGCCCAAATGTCTTCTTAACTGTGAAGTTTTATTCGGATGATCTCTTCTAAAATTTTCATCACTCCAAATGTATCTTTCATGATACCCATCGATGTTTACCTTGCATTATGATTATTTATACCCACATCTCATCTCATCTGTGCTGAGAGCTGCTTGAGGGGAGGGTCAGCCTTTACACACCCTGCTGAGTGGCCTCTGGTTTGGCATGTGGAAGGCACTGGATCAAAGTTTGCTAATTAAATAGGTGAAGTGGAACTGGAGCTCACAGATATAAGTGACCTAATTTTGGGCCTGTAGGGATACAATTTAATCATGAAAGGAACTCGAAGAAGACCTACTTGTTCCAGAAAGAGGCTAGTTAGAGACTATATTGGGGACTTCCTGCCTTCTTGCCAGGAAGTAAAATGTTATTCCAAGAGGGGTGGTCCCCTAGGCCTGCATCATGTGGAGGCCGGGACAAGCATGTGTTTTGGGGGCAGATAGATCTGTTTGGGATCTTGAGTTGTACATTAACAGCCATGTGGCCATGAGAAATATACCTTACTCCATCCAAAAAGCAGGATATACCCCCAGGAGAATATCACACAGCAGATGTGCAGAACCTTGCATAGTGACTACCACACTGCCACCTCTTAACAAATGTTAACTTCCTTCTTCTTCCTCCTCTACCATACTTAGAATCCATCCAATTCCTGTTTCATACACAGCTGCTTATTAAAGAAAACATGCTATACTTTCATTTTCTGAGTTCCCAATTATCTGGAAATGGGCCCACGCTGCCATGTTTGTATCTGGTGCACCCAACTACTGGCCTGAGCTGAATGGAGTGGGGATCCTTTGCCATTCCAGTCCCTCTCAAGTAGAAGTCTGGAACTGGAGCCTTCAGTTTCAATGGACTGAAACACTGAATCAACTGATGATGAGTAGCTTAGAGATCAAGTTCTATGGAGCCAGGTCAGAAAGAGTGCAGATGGTTGACCAAAGCCACTTACGATCTGAAACGGTAAAACTTCTTCCTCCCTTTGACATCTTCTCTACTCAGGGTCTGAGCTCCAGTTCTCATTACTTCCTGCCTGGACAACTGACTACATCAGTGGAATCCATGTCTCAATTTTTTACGCCACCTCTCTCCATCAGCTTTTCTGCAGCAAGAGTGAGAGATCCTTTTAGAATAAAATCTTGTGAGGCATCTCTCTGGTCTACACTCCTTCAATGATTCCCATTCTCCCACAGCATTCTTTTCACAAAATTCTAGAGAAATACTCATACAGATAGAAGGAGGTACATATAGCTATGTGCTATGGGGTCAGAGATGGAAGGGATGGACGGGGCCCATCTCATCCTCAGGTCTCTTAAGTCACAGATTGTATTCACTGTCAATGATCCACTTGTCAATCTCTTTCATGGTCTCAGGGTGAGAGATTCTTCAATCAAACTGACAGAATAGAATAGAATAGAATAGAATAGAATAGAATAATAGATATTTAGAGATAGATGTTTATTATAAGGAATTGGGTAATGCAATCATGGAGGCTGGGAAATGCCACAACATGCCATCTGCAAGATGGAAGCCCAGGAAAGCCAGTAATGCATTTCCAGTTTAATCCAAGTGGTCTGAGAATCAGGGAAGCCCTTGCTGTACAGGCAAACCTTGTTTTTATGCATTTTGCTTTATTGCACTTCACAGATAGTGAGGCACAACCCTCCACCAGCAAAAAGTGCCGGGAGCCGGTCCATCCTTGCTGTTTCAAGGGACCTGGCATATATGGCATACTGTTCTTAATATGTTTGCTCACCTTCTTGGCCCTATGTGTTTTAACCAAGGTCACCTCTCCGAGAAAGGTTGTTTCCCCAGGTAGGGATTTTCCCCTGAAGTTAGGGAGGGAATAAAACCGAGACAGAACATGGCAAAAGATGCTGGACAGAACCTGGCTACAGAACTTGGTTGGAGAACCTAGACAGAACCTGGCTGCAGAAGCCGGCTACAGAACCTGGCGACTGAACCTGGCCGGAGAACCTAGCGAGAGAACATGGCTACAGAACCTGGCTGGAGAACCTGGATAATGTGGCTGGAGAACCTAGCAAGAGAACATGGACACAGAACTTGGCTGGAGATTGTGGCTAGAGATCCTGGCAAGGCTGCTGATCAACTGAACACTGTCTCCGTGTCATTCCTTCTTCACCGACTCCGTCCACACCTATGGGGAACCCCTGGACCTGCTGGGGTTGGACCCCAGCAAAAAAGATTATGACTTGCTGAAGGCTCTGATGGTGGATTAGCATTTTTTTTCAGTAATACAGTATTTTTAATTAAGGTATGTACATTGTTATTTTAGACATAATGATACTGCATGCTTAATGGACACAGTTTAGTGTAAACATATTTTTATGTGCACTGGAAAAACAGAAAGTTCATGTGACTCACTTTATGGTGATAACTGCTTTATGGCAGTGGTCTGGGACAGAACCCATAATATCTCCAAGGTGTGCCTGTCATTCCCAGTCCAAGTGCAGAAGACCTGTGTCCCACCTCAAACAGTCTGGCAGAGAGCCAATCCTTCTTTCCTCCACCTTTTTTCCTGTTCATTCAGACCTTCCATGACTCAGATAAGGCCCACTCCCAGGGGAGGGCAAGTTGCTTTACCCCTCACAGACACACCACTAAAGTGTAGCCAGATATCTGGGCACCCTGTGTCCTAGTCAAGTTGACACATAAAAGTGATGGTCACACAAGGAAATAGTGTTACATATTTTCTTTTGCTTTCCCTTTTCATTCCTTTCATTTGGGGGGTGGGAGGGTGGGGGGGTAGGAGCATGTCTAGGATATAGGACAAAATATACAATGAAGTATTTATTGGAGTCCTTTGATGGTTCTGGTTTATAACATTGTCCTGGTACAATTAATAAATGGGGTGAACTTCCACTTTCCATGAATATGAACCACTTTCATTACTGATCCGGATGATAAAGTGTATGGTCCCTCTAGAGCAGCGGTTCTGAACCTGTGGGTCTTGACCCCTTTGGTGGTCGAATGACCCATTCACAGGGGTCGCCTAAGACCATCCTGCATATCAGATACTTACAATATGATTCTTAACAGTAGCTACATTATAGTTATGAAGTAGCAATGAAAATAATTTCATGGTTGGGTCACAACATGAGGAACTGTATTTAAAGGCCCAGAAGGTTGAGAACCACTGCTCTAGAGAAACATGACTGATAGTGCTCTTCGTTTTTCTATTACTGCTGGAACTTTCACGACATGTAAATGGACTAAGGGTCTCAAAAACAGAATTCCCATAATTAATCCTCATCATTCAAATGTCCAACATCACTTTGTTACAATAAAATACCCAATTCTGTCTTTTATTTGTTCATAGAATTGTTCATGGGAATTCCTCCAGAGAACCAAAATCTGTGAGCCACTTTTTCATCACTGAGGAGAACAAAGAAACCCTTCACTTTATCCAGGTCTCCTCTCTCTGTTATGTTTCTCCTCTCTTCTGCAAAAAGGAAAATGAGCTGTTTAGCCATTCATTAGAAAATCTCAACTCAATTATTTCTCAGGTTAAATAATATATATTCTGCAGAGTAGAGTAAGTTTTCAAATTCACATCTTGTTTCCTTTCAGGTTTATCTTAAGAGATGAATATTCAGACCACTCTATTTATTGATCAGTTTTCCATCCCATTGAACATACTGAGAAAAATTCGAGATGTCTTTGGGTGGTGGGGGTGATGCATTCTCAGAGAATAACACAAAGGTGACTAACATGTTTAAGGGTACATGGATGTGAGCCATTATCATATCTGAGCAGACAAATCATGTGTCTATATGTGTGTATATTATTTTACACACATAGAAGGGTATTTACTTATTTGTTAATCCTCACCTGAGGATATTTTTCCTGTTGATTATTTTTTTTAAAGAAAGTGGAAGGGAGAGGGGAAGGAAGGAAAAAAGAGAGGGAGGGAGGGAGGGAGAGAGAGCGAGAGAGAGAGAGAGAGAGAGATGATAGAGAGACATATTCCTAGAGAGAGAAAGAGAGAGAGAGAGAAAGAGATGATAGAGAGACATATTCTGACGAGGCAGGGATCAAACCTGCAACCCAGGAACATGCCCTTGATAGGGAATCGAACTGGTGACCCTTCAGTGCATGGGCCAATGCTTTAACCACTGAATAACACTGGCCAGGTCAACCACTGTTAAATATTCTTAATAAAAGATCATTACACTTTAAAATAAATAAAAAAATAAGCCCCAAATCTCTCTCTCTCTCTCTCTCTCTCTCTCTCACACACACACACGAATTTTCTATACTTTTGCATTATCAGTAGATTGATTCACTGGTAGAAAACAGAAGCAAACACATTTTGTTTTGTAAACCCTGTGTAATAAACAAAACACCTAAAATGTATTTTGTAGGATCAAATAAGTTGCTTGCTTTTGTGATACGGCATCAAAATAATTTTGACGTTTTGAAATGATGGTTCATCGTGCCCCCTGACTTTTCATCATATGGCTCTGGCACTACCTGCACCTGATTTGAGAAGGAAGGACTCAGTATCGTGCACAAAATTGCTGCTCCCCTTTATACCTCATTATTCATTCCCTGCTTCCCACCTCACTTTCTGGCTCCATCTGGCTGAGACTGTTGTCATTGGATTAGAGGTCATGGAGGGTGTGGACTGAAGGAAGCTCTGCAGAGGCACACTGCCTAGGGAAGAATCTGAAATGTGCTGCTCTCCTGGCCTCAGACAAACTACTTCCCATCGCTGAACCTTGGTTTCCTTAGCTATAAAGTGAAGATAAAAACATATGCATCTTGCCCGGCTGGTGTGGCTCAATGGTTGAGCATCCAGTACAATTCCCAGTCAGGGCACATGCCCAGGTTACAGGCTCAATACCAGTGGGAAGCATACAGGAGGCAGCCAATCAATGATTCTCTCTCATCATTGATGTTTCTAGCTCTCTCCCTCTCCCTTACTCTCTGAAATCAATAAAAATATATTTTTTAACAAAGTTTATACCTCATAGAATTACCATGAGGATTAAATGAGCTAGTACATATCAGGTGCTGAGCAAAGTGACTGACACTTAAAAAGACTATATAAAGGTCAGTTATTAATTCCCCAAGTGATCGAAATGACACTTCTCCAAGCCATTGTTCCTGGCTCCCTGCTGGGACTCTCTCAGTGACCTCTCCAGGGACTCCTGTGCATCACGGGCCCCCAGAGGAAGCCCTCCCACACCCCCGACTACCAGGCCAACTACAGAATCAAACTGAATCCACCCACCTCTGCCTTTCCAGCGTGTAGCCCAGAGATGTGCACGTTCCACAAGTTCACTAAATGATAGTAGAGTTAATGCATCTTGAAAACAGCAAAAGGGACACAGAGGAAAATGGGATTCCTTTCCCCGATGAAAGATGAAGTTTCAAGGTTACTTTTTTTTTCTTTGAACAAAATGGGGCAAACAGGTCCTTTGGAAATTGATTCTCTCCCCCTTGAGTTACCGCCTTGGCCACACTGAACTCACCCACATTCGTCCTGTGTCTCTTGGAGGATGGCTCACACTTGTCTCTTTCTATGATCTCAGTCATCCTTCCTGGCATGAAGCTGGCATACTTCACCCTGACCCCAGGGCAGTGCCCGGTTCCATGAGGTCTCATAGCTCCTACTAATGGAAGGGTCACTGGCTTCTGATTCCTTTGGCCTGAAAGAGGTGCTGTCAGGATTCTGGACCTCCATGTAGGAAGCAAGAGGCCTCTGAGAGCCAATTAAATTAGATCATGGCCCACCTGTGCAGGTGAGTGAGGCACTGCCCAAAAGCTTGACTCAGAAAGGGATAGGATTTGAGGCACTCCCTGGGCAGGACCAACCTCTGCTCTAACTAAAAAGAAGCACGGTAGCAGGCACCCCATCCCCTAAAGAGCTTCTCCTCTCGCAGCCTAGTATTCCCATGAGCAGGTATTTCCGAGCAGATGGGCCCTGGCTGGAGGGCTCAGGAAAAGGAGACTCCTAGGAGAGGATGGCCCACATGCTGGACCTCTGGAGATCTACTCTCAGATGGTCACACATGAAGGAGGCTTGGAAGGCAATTCCATGCCTGATAGTTCTTTCAATTTCTATTGTATCCAAGACCAACTAATTCCTTGAAAAGAAAGCCAATGATCTGTCAAGGAACTGGAACAAGACTTAAGCTTTGGTGGCCTTGATATGAGCACCTTTTATCAGGGACTTGGTGTCTAATGTTTGCCTTCTTATCTTAGGGAAATTGGAGGAAGGGGGAAATGCTGGTGGGGATATGATCAGTAGTGTAGCAACCTCTTGTTCACTAGGTTCACCTTCCAGTCTAACCACTGAATCCCATTTCTCTTCTATAACCTGCCCTCATTCTGAGCATTAGTGAGGGAGGAGGAGCAGGGGGACTGCTGGAGAGGCCGGGCACTTGGGGAGTGGGGATGGGCTGGCAGGCATCCCATTAGCCCAAGCCTGTCCTCAGAAGATGCTTCAATGAGATGATGTGTTTCCACCCAGGAAGCTCTCTGCTTCTTAAGACTGGGGAATACTGGGGAGCATTCCCTTGGCCCACCTTTTGGAAAGGGAGACTATACCTGGACTTCCTCCTTCTCCTCTCAAATTAGATGGGAGAGAAGATGGCTTTCCCAGGAACGGCCTAGCAGCTTTTGCAAGTTTTATGAGATCATGCGAAAGCTCTTGCTCTCAGTAGCATGCTCCTTTGAGCTACCATGCTACTTTGCTTGCAGCATCCTCTAGCTCAGGTGTCCTGGGAGCCAGATGTAAGATCTGAATGGCAGGGAAGCTTCCACAAAACAGCTGGCACCTGTCCCTGGGTGATACAACCTCTATCCCTGCACAGAAGACCTCTTGAAAGTTACATTTGATGTTTTAACAGGTCAGGTTTGATTGTCTACCTGTTCTAATACAGATGTTTCAGACCCAGCCAGTCCGTTCACAAAAAATCAGGGCTGAGCTCAGAGCTAGCATGTAAAAAGAAATCAGAACATGTTAGTGAACTGAGCTGAATTGGGGCTTTCTGTTCTGCTGGAACTTTGGGAATTTGAATATAGAGACAAGAATAACAAGTCTTTGCAATTTTCCAAGAGGTATCTGCACACATACTTATCTCAGGCCTAGGATGGAGAATGCACTGCTTGAACTTTCTTCAGAGAGAGAGGAAGGAGGAGAGGGAGAGGTAAACATCGATGTGAGAGCTGAACATAGATTGGCTGCCTCCTTCTGGGGATCGAGCCCGCAACCCTTTCATGTGCCCTGACTGGGAACTGAACCGGCAACCTTTCAGTACACAGGATGACACCCAACCAACGGAGTCACATCCTCTAGTGCTGAGCTTTTGTACTTTTAATCTGCTTGGAACTGGATTAAAAGTCAGGAGACCTCACTTTATGTCCCAATCGTACTGTGTAACTTTAAATAATTTGCTTACTAGTTTTGAGCCACACAGAGTTATCACAAGGCTCAGTTGAAATAATATGTGTGACATCTCCTTATAAACAGTAAGCCACTATAAAAGCAAGAACTAGTACTGTTATTATTAATTATTTTATGCATAAAGGGGAGTGATTTCCATTAGAAGTTGAGGTAGAAAAACATCAACTCCTCATATATTCTGGTCATCTTGGATCAAATTGCAATTTAAATCTACATGGGTAAATGACTAAGGGGCATAACACTGAAATACCTTCCTATAATTTTAAAAGCAAGCATAAACATGATATGGTGCCATGTGGTACTAGAATGAGCACAGGACTTAGAGTTGCAAGTACATGTGACTGTAGGAAACCCAGCCAGGTCTTTGAAGTACTAGAAAGCCTGCTTCCAGCTTCTGTTCTCCACTGCTTTCCCTGCAGCCACATGGTCTCTCATCTCCACCTCTCCCTGCTTAGTTGCTCCATCCTCCTTTCAGTGGACAGGCTTTCACTGCCAGATTGTTGGGTTTTGGTACCCATAACCTTTAGTTACATGTAGCCACCATTGGATCAAACCTGGCATCATCACTACACTACCTGAGTGACATCTCCCTGGGAGAGAGCCTCTATCTGATCCTCCCAGGTGGATACCAGTCCAAACCACTGTCTCTGCAGGTGAGTGGTCATCTTTTTTTTTTTTTTAATCCTCACCTGAGGACATGTTTTTATTGATTCTTTTTAGAGTGAGAGTAAGGGGAGAGAGAAAGAAGGTGGGGGGGGGGGGAGAGCAAGCCATCGATGTGAGAGAGAAACATCTATGTGAGAGAGAAACATTGATCAGTTGCCTCCTATACCCGCCCTGACTGGGGATCAAACCTGCAACCTAGGTATGTGATCTGACCGGGAATTGAATCCACAACCTTTTTGGTGTATGGAACGATTCTCCAACTGAGTGGGCCACCGGGCCAGGGCAGGCAGGGTAATATCTTTAAGAGGATGACTGGGGCTGGAAGGAATTAGAGGACTCCTTTAGAACTCCACTAATGATGCCCCTGGCCTTTCCATTCTTGCAAGCTCTGTTACCTAAACCAGAGTTTAGCACTTCATTATTTTACTTTCACCTTTTCCAATCAATCTGTAAGGTACTCAAGACAGGAGCCATGGATTGTTCTATTCTGTAGTCACTAGGACATCCAGATCTATGCTGGATATACTGTAGGTACTCAATAAAGTCTTGTTGGTTGATATAAAGTCATTGTCATCCTTCACATGCATACAGCTCTTCACAGTGTACATATCACATTCTTATATATCAATCCATTTGTCCCCACTATAGTCCTGAATTAGTCTTACTTCACTTTACAAATGAGACACCAACAAAGCACAAGAATAGTGAGTAGTGGAACCTGATCTAATTTTTGACATGCAGTGTTCTAGGCGTTTTAGTATTTTAGACATTATTGGCCTGTAGACTATCTAAATAAAGATTTCGTGGAGACAGTTGGATCCTCACTCTCTAGAGATATACATTTGGACAGCATATCCATTTAGGTTATATATGCATGCATAGAAACAATGGCAGTGAATGAGATGTCTAGGAATCTATTTGTAGGGTAAGAGATTCCTAGAGAACCCAGAACAGATGCCTGAGAAACACTAACATTTAGTGATGATCAGAGGAAGAGAGTCCATAGGAGACAAAAAAGAAGCTCCCCAAGATAGGAGAAAATCCAGGATGGGTGGTATTTTACACAAGCCATGGGAAGAAACTTCTCAAGAAGGGACTGATCAACAGGGTCAAGGGCTTTCTAGGGGCCAAGAACCGTAAAATGCCCTTGGGGATTACAATAGGAAGGTGATCAGTGGCTTTAACCAGCAGTGTTAGGATAGGGGTAGGGATGGAGGTCAAATATCAGTGGAATGAATGAAAAAGGAGTGGGAAGTATAGAAGTAGGAACAGTGCATTCAGCCAACTGCTTTAAGAAGGAAGGCCTGGGGAAGAAGGTTTTCAACAATAAAGATAAATTTTTTAAAAAGAAGAAGTTTGGCCCTGAAGGGACAATAGAAAGATACAATGTAGATAGGGGTTGAGTGAATTTTTTTTTTTTAAGATGGGAGAAGTTTGAACCTGAAGGATATTTAAATTTTGAAGGATCCAAAAGAGAAGGAAGGATGTGAAAGTGAACGAGTGAGGGCCTAATGGTGGAACAAGGCCCCAAGGAGCAGAAGGGAGGAACCAGAGGTCCGGGTGGAATGCCTCACGCAATTTGACGGAGCAAAGAAAGAAAGGCTAGACATTCAGGCTGCTAAGTTTGCTGGGTTGTTGTAGGCACGGGGGAAATTTTGATTTTCCTTTTCTCTGTGTAAATGAGAAGCAAGGACATTTCCCAAGAGTAAGGGAAGTGGTGGATCAGGAGATCAAGGATGATCTAGGGTTGTTTATGACAGTGCCACTGATACCACTGCCCTGCTGTTGCCCAGTCCCTCCCTGTCCTTTACTTCACTCTCACACTCTCTACTTCATTCATTCACTCACTCATTCATGCGGACAACAATTGAATCAATAGGTTTGTAGCAGGCCATGGGGTATGCACTGGGAGTAAAAGGTAAAAAGCACATTGGGCATTGGGTAGGCATAGGATGGCTGCAGGGGAAAGTAAACTCTACCTGACCCTGTGGAAGGGACAGTCAGTTACCCCCCAATATCCATCTCTCTTTCCTCCATGGAAAGGGAATTTATCTTGGTCCATGGCTACTAGATCAAGAGCACATTTCCCAGTCCCCTTTCTGATTAGATCGGGCCATATGACTAAGTTCTGACCAGTGGCTGTGAAGGAAAGTGATATAGGTCATTTCCAGGTTGGTCCTTAAAAGGATGGGACATGCCCTGCTTTTCTCTTTTTCCATTTTGCTGCCTGGAATGAGGACAAAGTAGTT
>NW_006296226.1:167707-175708 GCF_000327345.1 Myotis davidii | reverse complement strand
GAGCGTGGAGCAACACCATAGAAAGAGCCTGGGCATCCGTGTTATGTTCTTCATTTACTACTCGGGACTTTAGAAACAGCGGAGCTTTGTGTGGGGTCAGCACTGGCCTCCGCTGAGGGGAGCTGGAGAATGGATGAGGGACCATGATGCAGTTTCATTGGAGACAATGTGGTCCTGAGTCTAGCTCTGCATGTTGGGAGATTCAGCGGGAAGAGAAAGGACTTGTCCTGGTGCCTTCGCACTCATAATCTCATTTAGCCCTCATATCAACCTTACAGAATGTGCATTATTACCTTCATTTTATGAAACCCACAGAGGTGAACTAAGGTGACCCAGTATGCAGCTGTGGAGCGGCCCAGCCAGGGCATGCGTTTCTGCAGAGCTTTCCGCTTTGTTCTTTCCCTTCCCCAAGAGGCTCCTTCTTGCTCCCGTGAGGGCCCCAGACTGCAAGGAGTTCAGATACTTTCATCAGCCCTGTGGCTTTGCAGGAGCGAGAACCCAGTCTTCCCTTCCAGACCACAACATCCTGTGGCCATGTGTCCCTCGCGCACTGACACCTTTGAGCCCCTGCATGCACTGTGTTGATAGGGCCAAGAGGAGGAGAAGAGAACAGAAATGCCCCCGGGCCAAGAACCCTTTACAATGGAGCCAGGTGCTATAAATGTCTCCAAATGCATGCCCCTCTCCACACACGCACATCTGGAATGCCGTATAACCCCTTCCCTCTCCAACCCCCTCTGCAGTGATGACTTCCTGGAGCATTTTAATGACTCGCCATTATAAATAATATACTCTACCCTTTCTTGTAAAAAAAAAAAGGGGGCCAGAGGTTTCTGCAAAACCAGCAAATTACTCCAAATCATAATTTCATCGAAAAACATTGAAAAAGGAAA
This sequence comes from Myotis davidii, assembly GCF_000327345.1. Taxonomy (NCBI): domain Eukaryota; kingdom Metazoa; phylum Chordata; class Mammalia; order Chiroptera; family Vespertilionidae; genus Myotis; species Myotis davidii. The sequence continues at coordinate 174,815 of NW_006296226.1, read as the reverse complement.
AAAGAAAGAAAGAAAAGAAAAAAAAAGAACCCTTCATACCCTGAGGTAGGAAAGGTTTGGAGATTTATGTCTTGCCTTGAACACACAGATTTATAACAGTGGATAATGTACATTCATTTCATCCATATTTATACCTGAATTGATGCGGAGTCTGGTATCCATTACTTTAATCTATGTAACTTGATCATCAGAAATCTGAACCATAATTTTAACACGTATTACAAAGAGTTTCTTTTTGGCTTAAAGGAAAATGATGGCAGAGAAGAAAAGCCATTAAGAGCCAGCTGCAGTCACTTACTGGCGCTATACTTCCTTCTGCAATGCGTGTGGGTCCCCCGCCACACTGCCCATCCCTTACCTTCCTGGACGCACGTTCACTCCCATTTGGAACCCCCAGCACTAACTGTACCGTGAATGGAGTGGAAGAGAGAGAAGCAATTCAGGGGAAATTCATGTAAATAAATCTCTGATATCATGGCCAACCCAGAGCTCCCAGGGCGGCAGTGGTTAATGGGCCAGTAGTAGCCTCCAGTCACTTAGGAGAAGTGAAAAAACGCACGGCCTGATCAAAGCTTCCCTCTGACAGACAGTGGAAATCAAACCCAGATCCTAGTTCTCAAACAGCATTGCTGGCACTCAGCACATGGTTCCTGTCCAACTTCTGAGCACCAAATATTAGCCTGACTTAACATTCCAAATGCCTGTCCCTGGACGAAAGCCAAGAATGGGATTTTTCAGAGATCTGGGCCCCAGGATTATACAGGGTAGAAGATGAGGAAAGGCCCCTGGGACCTCACTCAGGCAGCTGTGTGTCAGAGAATTCTCTCAAACCACCATCTCTGGATTTATCTAAAGTCACATAAGGACCAGGAGGGCAGATCTTTTTGTTTGTTTTGTCCTCCGGTATGATCAGGACTGACACATAGTAGGTGCTTTCATTTGTTGAGGAAGGCCTTTGTTACAAACCATTCCAGAGCTATAAGTTACTGTGTGAGTAGATCATGTACCGTAGCAAAGGATGAAAACTATAGGATTTTATGAAATTAGCAGTACTGTTAGAAGGGAGTAAAAGCAATTAAATCCATTACTTTCTATTCTTGTACCTTCTAAACTCTCTTCCATTATTATATATGTCAAAATAATGTCTCATGTTTTAGAAATACTTCAAGATTTTAAAGCATGACATCATTCAATGTTGATAGCAATCCTGTGACATAATTGTAACTAATACCATGCCCATTTCACAGATGAGAACGTCAAGGAGCAGAGTTTTCATAGCCTAGTGCAGTGGTCGGCAAACTGAGGCTCGTGAGCCACATGCGGCTCTTTGGCCCCTTGAGTGTGGCTCTTCCCACAAAATACTGACTTCTGCGCATGGGCCACAAAGTTTCAATCGCACTGTACATGTGTGCCACACACAAGGGGCCAAAGAGACGCATGTGGCTCGCGAGCCGCAGTTTGTCGACCACTGCTACTGGCTAGTAGCAGGAAGCCCTAGGCTTTGAGCATTGTGTCTTTTGATTCCCGGTCTCATGTTCTTTTCTGTACACTACACCTGGCCACAGGAAAGGGCAGAGTGAGTAAGGAGGGCATTTTAGTAGTGGCTCAAGACAGCTGGTCTTGCCTCAGTCAGAACCCAGGACAAGATCGTCAACCCATAAGTCACGAGGGCTGCTACTTGCATTTCTCTAGAGCCTCCTGAGGATGGTCTTAGATTTGACTGGGTCTCAAGAGAACAAATTCCAGCTGTCTGAACCTTGAAGTCAGACGGGACAATAATTTGGCTTCATAGTTCTCTGATGAAAACTATTTTTTACTGTGAGAATGTCTACATGTATGCTACATATACAATATGTAATACATATATATGTATACATATACACACAATTATAAATATTTAAAAATTAAAAGCAAAATAAATAATTATTATCTTTTAGCAGCAGAAAACATCCAACTATCATGTGTCCTATAAACAACTGGGCTTCTCAAGAGAGTCCCAGGAAAGTGGGGAGGGACACTAAGGCTCTTCACACACCATGTTGCAGGAACCATCAGAGGCAAGCAGTGCAAGTTCATAACACTGAGATCATCAACGCTGTTTGTAGAAAAGGACACTGGGGGTCAGAGAAGAGGCCTGGCTGGGGTTCCACATACAGTGAGCAATCGCGAATCCATTGGGATTTGAGCCCAGGTGTGTGTTGCTTCACAGTCCATGCCCCACCCCATCTTCCCCATTAACATGCTACCAGTTACATCTGGAAAACAAGAGAGTCTAAATCCTAAACAGCTTGAAAAATAAAATTTCTTATACCCTGGGATAGCTTCTTCAAAAATACTTCCCTATGTCCCCAACCAGATGTGAGTTTTATCTCCTTTGAACTTAAAATGATTACTTTGCTGCAAATTTTTGGCAAAGGTTCACACTCAACACACTTGATTGGGGCTCTAATCCTGCGATGTAAGTACTGCTATCACCCCATTGCCACCAAATAGATGAACTGACATTTATTTAAAAAGACCAATGACTTAGCCAAGATCGAACAGTGAGACTGGACTCACCCATGCTCAAGTTCTGTGGCCCAGACTCCAGCCCAGGACCCCTGGTTTCAAGAACCATGCTACTTTCCACTTATTGAAAATGAAAAAGAGAACAGAATGTGTTACCTTTCTCTTAGTCATTTTTACATGACCCTCTGGGCTAATGAAACAGCAAGGTTTTATTGTGCACTTGCCGTGTGCCGAACTGTGGAATCGGATGACAAAGACCCCTACACCACAGCCTCTGCCCTCAAGGGATTAACAACAGAGGTGGGAGTTGGAACTGAAAGTCACATGGGCACAGGCTGGTCTGTTGCCCCTTAAATGTCCCTGAACCTCACCAGGTTTCCTATGTCTCCACACTTCAGCAGCTTGGCTCACTGTCTGGTATACGGCTGCCAGAGCTCTTGCACACAGCTGTGCCCACCTCTGGCACACCTGCTGGGCACCTGTAAAACCATCTGGTCCAGTCAAAGCCCTGAATCTCCTACTGATTCCATACCTAGCAACTCACTCTCCTCAGTTCTCACAAACACTGAATTTTCACTTTATTCTTCCATTTCATTGATTGGATTTGGACCTGACCCACAGTACTAGAATAACTTCATTTTTAAGTCCTGATTGCAGGGCAGTCAGGGTGCTGGACCCTTCATACTTGCCTCTCTAATCCCCACAACAGCTACAGGAAAGAGGAGAATGTGGTCCCTGTGTTACTGACATGGGAATGGAGGCTCCGGGCAAGGTGAAGGACATTGCCTGAGATCATGACCCACAATCTGAGCCTGAAAGCTCATAAGGAAGTGCAGACAAACCTCAAATAAGGGGTGAAGTCTATTAATATTAAAAAGAAAACCTTCTGTAAAATAATCTTGCTTTTCCCACTATGTCAGTTATCTGACATACATTTGAGGATGGCTCCCACATTAGAACATACGTTGAGACCGATAGGTCCGTGGATGTAAGAATCATCCAAACCTATGAAAAATTTTTATAAGACTTTATTTGAGTCAAACTTGATGACAACTGCTGGGAAGCAAGACCTAAAATGCTCCAGAGAATGACAGTTTTGCAGTTTCTTTTGTGCATTTGGAATTAAGGAGGGAATGTAGGGAAGATTATAAGGAGGCAAGAGAAAGCAGGGTGGGAATTGGATTACAGGATAGCTAACAAGATTATGTATTCTTTTGAGGGTGGTTATGCCTTGGAGGGGCGTTGCTTCTGGAATTTCAAAGGTGTGTTAACTTAGATGCACAAGAACAATGGACAGAGTGGCTTAAGAACCCTTCACTAAAAAAGTGATAGGCCAGGGGCATGACTACCCTCTATGCCCTGCCCAGGTATTTATGGTTTATTACAGCATCCCTTTCTTGTCCACAGACGCAGAAAACTATAAAATCGAAAAATAAACACATTTTTTATGTTATCAAGGAAAAATTTTTTAAAATCTCTTCTGTGGCTCTCAACTATTTATATGAAATACACACATTTTACTATGTGCTGTTTTTACATGCAAATCCCCACTTACAAAGAACTTACCTGCTTTACAGAGGGATTGTTTGTCTGTGTACATGTGTACACATACATCTATTTTATAGATACAAATATTTAATACATAGGTAAAATTAATTGTCTTAGCTAATCTTGAAATGACAGAAATGGGTTTGAACCAAGCTTTCCAGACTCCAAACACTTGTTGGGGTTCTAGCCAACAAGCATTGCTTCTCAACTTTGCTTGCACTGGGAATTTATAAAAATCTGATTCTCGGGTTCCAGTCCCAAAGATTATGACATGATTGGTCTTGTTGACCCCAACATGAGGGCTTTAAAGCTCCCCAGATAATTCTAATGCACTGCGAAGTTGAGAACCTCAGCTCAAGCCATTACTCCATGTACCAGTTTCTTACTGCTGCTGTGAGAAAGTAGCATGAACTTAGTGGCTCAAAACAAGACACTTATAATGTTAATTTCTGTAGTTCAGAGATCAAAATGGGTCTCACTGGGTTAAAATCCAGGTGTCAGTAGGGCTATGCTCTTATCAGGAGGTTCTAGGGGAGAATCTACTTCTTGCCCTTCCTAGATTCTTAGGCTCACACACTTAGTTTGTGGCCCTTTTCCTCCATCTTCAAAGCCACAAAGTAGGTCAAGTCCTTCTCACATAGCATCCCTCTGACTTCTTCTGCCTCTCTTTTCCCGTTTACGGACCCTTGTGATTACACTAGGCCCACCTCACTTATCCAGGATAACCTCCCTATTTTTAAAAATATATTTTTATTGATTTCAGAGAGGAAGGGAAAGGGAGAGAGAGATAGACACATCAATTATGAGAATCATTGGTTGGCTGCCTTTGTACACCTCCTGGGGATTGAGTCCGCAACCTGGGCATGTGCCCTTGACCAAAATCGAAGCAGGTCCCCTTCAGTCCGCAGGCTGATGCTCTATCCACTGAGCTAAACCAGCCAGCTGGGGCTAACCTCCCTATTTTAAAGTCAGATGATTAGCCACCTTAAATCCACTGCTACTTCATTCCCCTTGCTATGTGCGGAGACATAACCCCAGGTTCTGGGGAAGTAGGAGACGGACATCTGTCTGCTTACCACAATGGACTAGCAATTGTAAATTAAATTTATAAAAACACAGGGTTTCCCTTCTACTGCACCTGTTCACAGTGGGGAAAGTCAGCCAGCAGTGTGTTCTTTTACAGAAGAGTCACGACCTAGCTGCTGGGTATAGGGAAACATCTCCCTTCTGTTCCCCTCCCTCTTCCTTCCCACTAGTAAGAAGAGCAGCTAGAGCCTGTCACTCTCTGGGCTTCCCACAGCTGCTGTCACCCCACATGAAAACAGAGCCCAGGTGACCAGCGTTCCCAGTCCACCATGGGAGGAGGCAATATGTGCACTGCCATATGTGTGTGAGGCACCTGGGCCAAGCATATTAGGGAGGGTGGCAGGTTCACGGAGGGGAGGTACCCTTTGCAATTTCCTGGAGGAAGACCGAAGAAATAACAGAGGGCTGGGTGTGTTTGCCTCGCTCACACTTCCCGATCATTTCTCAAGACATAGAGGTTGGCTCTGGTTTTCATTCTGAAAATCCAAGGAAACGCCTTGAACGTGATGCTCGTGCTGATTTAAAAATTATCCTCCGAGTTCTCCAACATTCAGAACCCATCAATTATCAAGATGCAGAAGCCTCCAAATATTTGTCATGACAGCACTATCATTATGTTAAGTTATTATGACAAGAAGGGGAGGGGAGCCGTTTAACCCCAGTCAAGGTGTGTTTGTCTGGGGGGGGGGATGGTGGGGGGGGAGGCGTGTTTGCTGTACATCAGTTTAGGATTCCTATAACAAGTTTGCAATGTACAGCCGTATTTCAGTACCAATTTCTCACTCACAGACGCCACTGCACTTACATACCAAAGCGTCTTTATTTCCAAAGACATTTATACCTACATTAAATGTAGAGAAGAAGAAGAAAAGTTCAATGAATGGTTCTCCACGAGCACCCAGAGTTGAATGAACTGACATTGGCTCCGAAGAATTCATCTTCATCAATGTTATTGCCTCTGCTCCCGTAAAAGTGAGTGATTGGGATACAAAAAATATGCTATCAACTTTTTACCAAAAAATAAGCAGTTTAGATCATTTGCTTCCATAAAACAGCACTGTGCATCATATGTCAAGCCAGAGCATTTTCTGTGTGACTGACTTGGGAAACCAAGTTGACAATCTAAGTTCTAATTATTTGCACCCTCGTCAGTCTGTTACTGCTCAACATGGGGGACTGTCCCCGAGGAATGTCAGAAAGGACGTTCTGTGGGCTGATGGGAAGCAGCTGAAATAGATCCACTGGGCTTTGTAATGCAGATGAAGCATAGTGCCCCGAGGAGCTGCAGGGGATCGAAGAACCCTGATTGGAAGGTTCGAGTGTGTTCCATCTGTTACTCCTCTCGCCATTTCATTAATGCCTTGCGTAAAGGCAGGCAGAGTCCCAGCTGGTGACAAGGTATCTGCTTGACAGGCCCAAGGCCTGCGTCTCCTCTCCCCTGGCAGGGTCAGCTGTTCGCAGGGGCCTAGCCACTGTCCACCTCCAATTGCGGTCAAAATGCAGTTAGCTCTCTTGTGTGATGGGGGAACAAGCATGACCTTGGTCAGTCAGATGGCCTTGGGTGTGCATCACAGCGCTCTCACTTCCTCACTGTGGGTCCATCTGAACACGAGTTAAACTAAAGGTGAGAGCCCTCATCTGAAATAGAATGGAAATCTAATCATATAAATGCCAGTGCTGTAGTGAGATGTATCTGTGAGACTTCAGTATGCAGCTTCTTTCTTCATCATGTTATTTACAATTTGTGGATGAACTCTAGAAAATTAAAGACAGGCCGATGGTTTTACAGGTATCCCCCAGTTTTTGAAAGCTCGCCTTATGCGACTTTGCTTTTACGAAAGACCTACAATACTACTACCAGTTTTCACTGGTCAAAAGAAATGTGACGATGATTTTTGCATTTACTGGGGGGGGGGGGGGGGGGGGTTGGAAAGAAAAATTTGTCATTAGTATTTGTTTTACAGGG
>NW_006296226.1:155331-167622 GCF_000327345.1 Myotis davidii | reverse complement strand
GGGCGGGGGGGGTTGAAAAGCAAAATTAGCATTTAGTATTTGTTTTACAGGGAGTCTTTATAGAGGCAGTGGGTACCCAGAGCAGCAAGACTGGACCCGCCAAGCTCCTTCCCTGGGAACTACACTCAGCATCTCAGCCTCAAGCCTCTGCCTGTAGCAGCGTTGAGCTGTGTCTGAGAGCATCTGTGCTTTATCTCGATTTATCTTGTGCATCCTGTAGTAAGAAGTGTCCTAAGGTATCAGAAAAGCCTGACAGCTCATAAGGACCTTACACTTAGCATAAAACTGGTCGTACAAAATTAAGCGTTTTGATCATGATGAATGAAATGAAGACATTGTGTGTTGAATTTGGGATCTGGGAACAATAAAAAAAAAAATTTCCACATAAATGAATGGTAAATGTTTCTTCTCTTTACACCATTTCAGCTTACAAAAGATTTTATAGGAACAGTTTATTATCGGGTAGTGGGGGAAACCTGTATACTTCTGATGAGTTTTAAAAATGTACTATATAGGCGTTTGATCTCTTTTCCAGCATACTTTTCTTCATGATTTAAACAACACAGATCTAGTGCCAGACTGCCTGCCCTGGAATTCTAGTGCTACCACTGACTAGCTGTGCAATCTTGGATAAGTAAGTTAACCTCTCTGTGTCTCTGTTTCATGGTCCATAATATGGAGATACTAGTTTTTACTTCAGAGGGTTGTTACGAGGATTAGATGAGTTAATACAAGTAAAACACTTAACTAGTGCTTGCTACTTAGTGTTTGCTGTTGTTACTATTTTCAAAAATATTTGAATGCTATTATTTTTACCTTCCTTCCCCGTGACTAGCTTAGGCAGTTCATTCATTTCCATCGGCAGGGAGTTGTTTCAGAAAGGAAATAGGAGAAGATTCTCTTTGAATTTCAAATGCCTAGCTCTCAGGGAAATAGAAATGACTGAGAGCAATATGAAAAAATATGAACAAGGCACCTGCTTCCAAAGCTAGAAGTGTTCTTGAAATGGATAAGAAGAGGTATTGGAGAGAAAGGTAGGGTAGTCAGCATTAGTGGGTACCTGGAAAAGCCTGCCCTCTGATTTCACTGACCCAATGTGGGGCTGAGGGCCAGTGGTGAAAGGAATGGGAGGAACCCCGGGCATTTATGGAATGCAAAAGCAGAGGCGACCTGTGCTTCCTTTCAAGGTAGAGTCTCTGGGAGGGGCAAGACTCTCACCCCAACCCCACTCACAAAAGAAGCGGTTATGCTGTGCTATCCAGGCAGATAAGGCTGGGAGACCCTCATAAAAATTCTTCCTACCACAGCCTGGTATAGAAAGCATAATTCCTTCACACTTCAGAGGGAGACCAGGTTATCCACTGGAAAAAGCCAGACCTGGAGGATTCTCGAGTCTAGGAAAAAGGAATGACTCCTGGTGCTCTCCGCGGACTACAGATCACGGATCGGATGGCAGGATGGATGTTTCAGCAGATGTCAGCGTGGACAGATGACACTGAGGACCAGATGCCCCCTGGTCCCAGACAGGAACAATATGGGAACTCCCCTGAACTTGGACGCATGCCAGGGAGACTCAGGGGATGATCCTCAATTAACTGAAATTAAATGTCCACTCTTTGGATTTTAAAAAAGGACCTAAGTTGGATTCCAGAAAAATTTTGAGAAAGTTCTTTATCTTATACCCTGGACTTTACAGACCAAGATTTAGATTGATTACATGTAGAAGGATTTGTGGAAGCACAGTTTTAAACTTATGACTGGATGAGCTATTTGTTTTTAATTTAAAATAATTTTCTTAATTGTGATTTCTGAACCATCTACATGTGGAATTTAGTAATGCCCATCTATTAAAACACAGTTTAAAAATTTATTGTATAATAGTGCAAATACGTATGTGAGATAAACATGTATAATGAAACCCACATTCCCATTTATCATCTTCAACAATTATCAATTCAATGTCAATCTTGCTCTATCAACTCATAATGCCAGCCTCCAAGCCTTTATATGATTTTGAACCAAATCCCAGACTTACTATTTCTTTAGTTCAGTAAATATCCCTAAGAATAAGAATTCTTTTAAAGAACATAATTCTAATACTATTAATTTGCATAATACTTTAAGTTATTCCCTGATATCATAAAAAATCCAGTCCATGTCAAATATTTCTAATTATCTCATAAATTTGTTTCCACAGTTTGTTTCTTTGAATCAAGATCCAAACAATTTCCACATATTGCGTTTTTTGGCGGTTTCTTACGTCTCTTTTAAATTATAGCTTCTCTTCTCTCTTTCATTTTCCTTACAATTTATTTGTTGAAGAAATCAAGTCCTTAGTGATGCCTGTACAGTTTCCCACAGTCTAGATTTTGCTGAGGGCCAACTCTATAGTAATATTTAACATGTCATTCAAGAACAGCATTTCCCATGAACTCGATCTAATTTAGGTTGATGTTTTGGCAAAAAATACTTCATAGAACGTATTTCATAATTTCAACAGGAGGCCCAGTGTTCACTCTTCTCTCTTTTTTTGATGTGAGTAGCCACTGATTTTCATTGTCTAGATCCACTATTTTATTAGATGTTTGAAATGCATTAGATCTTCTAATTTTTCCCCTCTTCATTTGTTAGCTGGGATACTTTTATGAAAATAAACCTCAGGATATTTGGCTATCCTGAGGCTGTATAGGAAAAGCAGGTAGAATACTTGATTTTTTTTCTCTACTTACTAGTTTTTATAAACCAGTAGGAGTGCTACTCCGTCACTGGTCCTCTCTGGAAGTCCTGTACTATCCCTTGGTTTCCCTAAGCTCTACCCACTCCTATGTACATAATCCCCTTATTAGACTCACTTCGTTACCCAGTGTGACTGGTGTCATCTGTTTCCTGATGGGACCCTGATTGATACAATTTCCAATCAAGAAAATAGTAATGAGATTATTAGGGGCACATTTTGCCTCAATCCCTTCAGTTATTCTAAAATCAGAAACTCAGATAAATTCAAATTATTGAAAAGCAAAATACCTAGACCTCAGTAAATTGTCTCTAGACAGAAAGTCACTCAATGCGCTTTGCTTTCACCTCTATGGCCTCAGCTTTTAACCAAGAGTCAATACAGGAAATAGTCATATGCCATGTCCATTCCTGCATCTTCAGTAAATGTACTGGTGGAAACAGGCATCCATTATTGTGACCAATGTTCCTGACATGGTGACATGAAAAGAGCACTAGATTTGGGGTTGGGAGATACAGGCTGAAACTCCTGCTCTATAATTTACTAGTCACAAAACGATATTTCTCTGAGTTTCAGTCTATTCTTCTGTGAGACAAAAATACTTACACATTTGTGAGTATTAATGAAAAAATGGAGAGCTTTTTAAAGAGCTCCATAAATATTCATGCATAGTGTATTACTTTTGTAAAAAATTTAACACAGGCAAAGCTTTTCTTTACTAAAGAACTATGATTCCTTTATCCTATTGAAAAGCAGTCTATAACCCATTGTGAGTTTATATATTTTTGCTTTAACGTATAAGAAATGTACAATTAACAGTAATGTTTCATTATAAGGAGCATATTTTACTAGTATTTATAGACATATTTTTATTTATTCCCCTTTTGATGATATTATGGCATATGTATATTAGATTTTAAGGTATATCAAATTATTTTTTAGAAGAAAATGGGATCTAAACCAAAAAAAGCGAATTTGAAAAAAAAGAAGAATTTGCCCATAATTGTATTGCCTCCGGGATAAAGACTCTCATTCATCTTTCTGAATCATTCCTCTTTAATTCTGCACCCAAGCAGCGTGTAGCATGATGGTCCAACCTCCTATATTCACAATTTATTATTTGAAAATCAGCAAGATTCACATCTGCCTGTCTATAAAAAGATATGTGTATGCAGATATGTAGATAAATGGATATATATCAGTCCATACCCTACAATTTATTGGCACAAGAGTAAGAGCAAAAAGGAGGAGGAGAAAGATGGAGGAGGAAGAGGGGGAGAATGCATATGTAAGGAGGAAATTATCTTCTTCCTTGGAGTTAAAGTGCCCTTTTCAAACTTTTCTCAACGTTCCTTTCCAAGTAAGGATCCAGAATCACTACCTTCAGTACACTAAACTCTGCTCATCAATGTTCTTTTATTGGTTCCTGCCCATCACATGACTCTATTTATGAATATTCTGTTCTTATTCCATGGAGAGAGGAGCTCATTTCGCATCATGCCCAGCAATCAGCACCACTTCCTGAGACCACAGTCCGGATGAGATGCCATTCCCTAACTTGAGAAGTGACAGGACAGAGACTAGAAAAAAATCCTTGTCTGTTAGAATAAAATGAAGTTCTTAAACTATAGAACGATTAACTTATTGCAGGCAAAAGGAAGATTTTAAGCGAGGAGCAAGAGTAAATAGAAATGTCCGAGACGGTTGTAAGTCAAGTGAAGTTGGAAGAATTTTAAACACACTTCCTCAGGCCAAACAAAGATCTTATTTGTATATGGCCAAGTCTGATTTACTAGGGAAAGGGGCTCACTGTCTATATGAAACATCCTTTTGAAAGACACCTGCAGCAGTACTATTATACTAGGGACAGCACAAGGTCATTAAGGGCTCTGTCAATCAACTGACTGATTCCTCCAGATAGGGCTGGTGAACAAAGAGGGCACTTCTCGGTTTCAGACTGAAAGTCACACACCACCTGCTCCAAGCCCTAGGGTTTTGAGAAAAGGAGAAGTTAACATAATCTACTTCCATGCAAAGAGAAACAATTGGTTCTCAAAGCCAGCCTTGAGGAATTCTTTTGTCCAAGCAGAAACCAATTCTTCAGAAGTGTCCAAAAACACTTCTGGGTTCCTTTATCTCTTCATCATAAGATGATTATCAGTAGAGAAATATGGTGGTAGCCAATACCATATTTTAAAATACATAAAACTCTAATGTTTCTGAAACTACAAGTAAATAACAAAACCGTAAAAATGTTTGATTACTTGCTCATCCATTTAGTTTCCCCCCTCAACATGCAATATACAAATTTTCAGAAAGAAATGAAAGAATTCTACCTTCAACACCTGTGTGCCATTGTGCCAATAACCTAAATTCTATCATTAACTTTTACTAGACTTGCATCACATACCTATCTATTCCTCCCTTTATACATACACTAGAGGCCCAGTGCATGACATTCATGCACTGGGGAGGGGGGAGGGTCCCTCAGCCCGGCCTGCTTCCTCTCTCAGGCGAACATTCCTCGAGGGGACCTTAGCGCTGCCTCAGAGGCGGGAGCGGCTCCTGCCACTCACCAGCCATAAGCCCAGCTTCTGGATGAGTGCACTGACCACCAGGGGGCAGCTCCTGCATTGAGCATCTGCCCCCTGGTGGTCAGTGTGCATTATAGCGACCAGTCATTCCTCCGTTCAGTCGCTATGCATATTAGGGTTTTATTATATAGGAGTGTTCTATCTATTTTAAGGCATTTCAGAGCAAATTGCAGACATCTGACTATTTCCATCTAAATACTTCATTACCCATACCATTAGAGTTCAATATTTGTTGGATAGTTATTTTCTATGGGTGTAAATTTCACATACAACGAAATACATAAAGCTTAACTATAATTCTGTTTAATTTTGATAATGCACACATCTGTTGTAACCCAAGCCCCTATTAAGAAATAGAATATTACCATGATCTCAGATAGTTCTCTCTCCCTTTTTTTTTTTTCCCTTTTCTAATCAATTGCTACCTTTTCCTACACTGGAAGTAATCCTTGTTCTAATTATTTTTCCAACATAGATTAGATTTGTGTGTTGTAGAATATCATACAAATAGAATCATGCAGTATGTATCTTGTGTATATCTTTTGCTCAAAATAGTGTTGTTAACGCATGCAAATATCAGTAAGTTTTTCCATTTTATTATTGAGTAGTGTGCTATTCCATGAATATAACCATTTTGCTTACCCATTCTTATACTGATTGACATCTAGAGTCTCCAGATTGTGCTATTATGAATAACGCTCTTATACACATTTCTTTTAATTTATTACAGGTAAATAACTATGGTTGGGATTGCTGGATATTAGGGTAGGTATACATTTAGTTTCATAAGAAACTGTGCAGCCATTTTTCCAGAAAAGGTTACAACCTATGTATGAAAGATCACTTATTCCACATCTTCACCAACAACTGATATTGTCAGCATTATGATAGGAGCCATTCTCTTGTGTGCAAAGTGGTATCTTCTTGTGGTTTTAATTTGCATTTCCCAGTTGAGCAATTGTGCATGTGCTTATTGGTCATTCCCATATCTCCTTTTGTGAAATGTATTCTTAAATATTTTGTCAATTTTTAACTGAATGCTTTATGTTTTTATTATTGAAACTAGAGGCCCGGTGCATGGGGTTCTCGCAATCTGGGACCCCTCGGGGGATGTCGGAGGCCTAGTGCACGGATTCGGCCTGATCCCCGCAGGCCAGGCTGAAGGACCCTACCAGTGCATCAATCTCCCCCCTGAGATTCATCAGTCTGTTCCACGTTTCCATGTCAGTGCTTTGAGTGTCTGCCTCCTGGTCGTCAGTGCATATCATAGCTACCGGTCAACAGTTGAACGGTCACTTAGGCGTTTATATATATATATATATAGATAGATAGATAGATAGATATAGATATAGATATAGATATAGATATAGATATAGATATAGATATAGATAGATAGATAGATAGATAGATAGATAGATATAGATGTAGGAGTTCTTTATATGTTCAGGGTACCTTTATTTTTTTCAGATACTTGTTTATTTTTTCTTGGTTTATGGCTTGCCAATTCACTTTCTTAGCATCTTTTGTTCATTGTGGAATATACATGTATTATTTTTCAAATTAGGAGATATATTTTATAGTAAATATATTAGCTATAAGCTTTTTATAGATTATCTTTATTATATTGAGGAAATTCCTATTATTCCTATTTTGTAACATTTTTTTCTTTAATTATAAACTGGAAATAAATTTAAAATTTTTTACAATTATTGAAAAGATCATGTTTTTTTAATTTATTCTGTTATGTGGTAAATTGTGCTGTTTGAATTTCTTGCATTCTTGAGATAAACCCTACTCAGACATGGTGCATTACCCTTTTAATACAGTTCAAGATTATATGTGCTAATATTTTATTAAGTAGTTTAACATCCAAAAATAGGGATAAATGATGGTAATTTATTATTTTTTTTGGTTATATCTCTGTTTTAGTATTAGGGTTATGCTGCCACATAAAACTAATGGGAAATATTTTTCTTTATTTTTTGAAAGAATTTGGGGGTAATATAGGATTACTTTTTAAAATATTTGATAGAATTCACTAGTGTAATCATCTGGGCCTGAATTTATTTTATGGGAAGAGTATTGATAATGAACTAAATTTCTTTAACAGAAGTGGGGATATACAGGTTTCCTGGTATATTTACTGTCACTTTTAGTACATATTATTTCTTAAGAAAGTCATCCATTTCATCTAAGTTGTTGAATATTTTGGTGTAAAATTGTTCCTACTAGTCTCTTATCTCTTTAGTGTCTCTCGGATCTCTTTGGGAGTCCCTCTTTTCTTTCTGGTGTTAGTAACCAGTGTTCTTTCTCCTTTTGTCTTGGTCAAGCTAGCTTGGGCTTTACCAACTTTGATGCTGTTTCAAAAAATAAAAAGTTTGGGATTTATTAACTTATGCTATTGTTTGTTTACTATTTTACTAATTTCCACTATTTTTTCTTTCCTTCTTTCTACTTTCTTTGTATAGTACTTCCTTAGGCATCATTGACTTAACTCTTCATTTCCAATGTTAGCATTTTAAGTTATAAATTTTCACTGAGGTACTGCATTTCACAAGTTGTATTATATTATATTTTCATTATTATTTAGTTCAAAATCTCTAATTGAAATTTTGTCCTTGTGATTTCTTACTTAACTCATGGATTATGTAATAGTGTGCTGTGACTTCTTAAATATCTGGGGTGTGTGTGTGTGTGTGTGTGTGTGTGTGTGTGTGTGTGGCTTTATAATATATTAACTAGACTAGACTCAATTACATTTCCCTGGATTTTCTTTCCTGTATGTTTCTGGTTATGAGGGGCATTATCAGGAGATTCACTCTAATTCTTGGGGTTCTTAGGAAGGTATAAAGGAAGCAATAGTAGTTTTGTAGCTTATAAAGGGCGTTGCAGATTTATTGATACACTTCATTGGCATGAAGCCACAGCTGGGCTTACAATAACTCAATCATCTCCTGGATATTCTTTCAGCTTCTCTGACTCATAGTCAGGAGTGTATGTTTACTTCAGTGATATAAGGCCCTGGCTTCTATTAGATACCCTTATCACCAGGTCAAAGGTAACAAGAATGGATACAGGTTCCAGCCATCTTTGTAGGGTTCCAGCTTGTGCTTGTGGGTTCTGGCCTACTCATGATCCTCCCTTCCTGATTGTCTACCCTGTGGATATTAAGCCTCAGTCACAGAAATAATATCTGTGACTACTTAGCCAACTCCCACAATTGCATAAATGAAAGTTTGTGCCCTTTGACCAAAGTTTCCCTTTCCCTCTACTGCTTAGCTTATGGTAACCATCATTTTTCTCTCTATTACTGTGAGTCTAACTTTCTTTCCCCCTTAGATCCCACATACAAGTGAAATCATGCAACATGTATCTTTCTGTGTCTGGCTCATTTCACTTAGCATAATGTCCTCCAGAGTATTCTCACTGCCCTAGAAATCATCTGTGCTCTGCCTATTCATCCCTGCCACCAACCCTGGCAATAACTGATCTTTTTATTATCCCCACTAGAGGACCAGTGCATGAGATTCATGCACTGGAAGGTGGGAGGGGGCCTCTCAGGCCAGCCTGCGCCCTCTCCCCAGGATCAGGCCTAAGCTGGCAGTCAGACATCCCTCTCACAGTCTGGGGCTTCTTGTAGTTCGGGACCCCTTGCTCCTTACCACCTGCCTGCCTTCAGTGGAGGTGGGAGAGGCACTGACCACCAGGGGGCAGCTCCTGCATTGAGTGTCTGCCCCTGATGGTCAGTGCGTGTTACAGCGACCAGTCGTTTTGCTGTTCCGTCTATTTGTATATTATGCTTTTATTAATAGGATAGTTTTGCCTTTTCTAGAATGTCACATAGTTGAAAGCACTTAGAATGTAGCCTTTTCAGATTGGTTTCTTACACTTAGTAATATGCATTTAAGGATTCTTTATGTCTTTTCATGGCTTGATAGCTTATTTCTTTTTAGCAGTGAATATTCTTTCATGCTATGGATATAGTAATTTATTTATCCAGTTTATTTATCCATTCACCTGCTGAAGGACATATTCTTGGTTGCTTCCAAGTTTTGGCAATTATGAATAAAGCTGCCATAAATATCTATGTTCAGGTTTTTGTGAACATAAGTTTTCACTTCATTTTTTAAAAAATATATTTTTATTGATTTCAGAGAGGAAGGGAGGGAGAGATAGAAACATCAATGAGGAGAGTTCATTGATCAGTTGCCTCCTGCACGCCCCCCACTGGGGATTGAGTTCACAACTTGAGCATGTGATCTTGACCAGAATTGAACCCAGGACCTCCCAGTCCTCAGTCCAAGGGTCTATTCACTGAGCCAAACAGCTAGGGCAGTTTTCACTTCATTTAGGTAAACACCAAGGAACATGACTGCTGGATCATATGGTAAAGGTATATTTAGTTTTGTAAGAAATCACCAAATTTTCTTCCAAGGCATTTGAACCATTTTGCATGCCCATCAGCAATGAAAGTTCTTGATTTCTACATTCTTGCCAGTATGTGGTCAGTATTGCAGATTTTGGCTATTTTAATAGGTGTGTAGTGAGTAGTATCTCATTGTTGTTTTAATTTGCATTTCCCTGATAACATATGCTGTAAAACATCTTTTCATATGCTTATTGGCGATCTGTGTATATTCTCTGGTGGATAAATATATTTAAAAATTTTTTACGTTAAAATTTCCCTTTGATTCTTATAATAGTGTCTATTTCTCCATTTTTTTCCATTTATTACAAGCCTATTTTCCTTTACCTCATTTATTTTAGTCATAATCCTGCTTTAAAGCCTTTCAAGAATATGGCTGCCTCTTCCCACTCTCCAAAGAAACAGGAACTTCATCCATTTAGTTTTGAAAGCAGCTGCCTAAATACATAAGGATCTTAACACATTGTGGACCAGTAGTTTTATTGCTAGCTTTACCCAGTGGCCAGGTAAGTTTCTATTGAATGAGTACAAAAAACGTTTTACATAAATGTTAATGGCACACCTTAAAATTAAATACCCATTGCATTTTGAAGTTATTTATTACATGTTCTCACAAGCTACTATCTTTTTAAAGTATGATACTTTGTAAAACACTGTGTAATATGAAAACACGACAATTCTCGTGATCCGTCCGCAATGTTTAACATAAAAAGCAATGAACACATTCTTAAATAATTTCTAGATACTTAATAGCTATTAATGTGACCAATAAAGAAAAAATGTTTTTAAATTACAGGCTCTACATGATCCCAGAAGATCCTTCTGCTACAGCTACTTCGAAATATCTGAGAACTTGATTCTAATAGACTAACAATAATTATATCACCCTGTGAAGGTTAGTTTTATGGGTTAACTTGGCTAGGCTATAATACTCAGTTATTCAATTAAACACTAATCTAGGTGTTGCTGTAAAGATGTGTTGTAGATGTGGTTAACATCTGCAATCTGGGTGAACCTTATCCCATCAGCTGAAAACATTAAGAGTAAAACTGAGGTTCTGTGGAAAGAAAAGCAGCCTTACCTGTGGACAGATTCAGTTTCTGCCCAGGATTTTCTAGCCTGCCAACCTACCCTAGACATTTGTTAACACTTAAATAAACATATGTATAGGAGGGTAGATATTCAGGAAAATTCCCAGGATAAATTATGTTGGGATTTGAACATTGTAGAGATGCTCTTCCAACAAAAGATGATAAAAGGGCAATTTACAACTAGGTACTGACATATGTGAGACAAAGGAATATGGAAAACCCTCTCTGTTGAGGGCTAGGTTACTACAGTGTGGCTAGAAAATAAGAGCAGGGTGAAACATGGCTAGAAATGGGGCTGGAATGATAGATTAAAACTTGGTCATAAACTCAAAGGTCCTGCTAAGGATTCTGAATTTTGTTCCCAGGGTAATGGTAGGACCACATCTGTGTAAATAGTTAATGATGTGGCTGGAGCGGAACAGGGGTAGGGATATCAGTCATGCTGTTTTTCACCGTGTGCAGGTTTGTAGTTTTATCTGGACTTGTTCTCACTTTCCCTCTAGACTCAGTTTCAAGCCCTTTTGACCAGCTGGGTCTCCCTTTAAAGCCCATCTTCTCCATCTTTTAGAAATGCAGGGCAGTAGGTTGAGCCCAGAGCAACCAACAAGACTGGATGAATACTTTTCAGGTCAAGTTTAAATCGTAAGCAGAGGCAGTTTCAGCCAGGTAGGTCCCAATGGTAGGTCTGGGAATGAAAATTCCAGTATTTGGACAGGCCAGGCATCAGAGATAATGATGCTTGTAAGCAAGTCACACAAAAGTAACCTCTGACCCTCGAGCAAAGGCTGTGCACTCTCTGCCCTCTGTTACGCTCCCAGATCTGCATGGTAAAAACTCGGTACTGGGCAATGTGTCTGCGGTCAGAATTTCCAAATTGCACTTTGCCTTTTATTAAGAAAGGTGTAGAGTTACCAGGCCTTCCAGGTGGTTCGTTCATTTATTATTCATGCTTACACAGAGCATCCTAGATTACTGCAAGGCTGTGGGAATTAGACCTGAGAAGAAAGATGCAGAGAAGAGCACATAGCCTTTTCTAAGTTATCAACAATGATCACGTAGCCCAAATGAGAGTTAGTATGAAGTGGTAAAACAAGAACACTTGGAAGTGGGATTGCATGGTAGGAAATTAAATGGAATCACACAGGAAGTATCCGGGTTTCTATGTCATTACCAATAAGAGGAAGAAAGAAGCTATCAGTTTTTTATTTCGAATTGAAATGGGGACTTATTTTTCTAACTAAAAGCATCAAAACCCCTCAAAGAGAGACACATGTATAACTGTTTAATGAGTAAAGAACAGACATTTCTATGCATACATTGAAGGTAATATGCATGCATAGAAATTGATAAAGTCTGTACCCAAAGTGAGCACTGAATGAAGACTTAAGCAACGATGGGTAAAAAGATGGAGAAAGCATGGTTGAATGGCAAGGGAGAAGAACAGCA
>NW_006296226.1:139957-155309 GCF_000327345.1 Myotis davidii | reverse complement strand
ACCTAAAATGCCATTTCTTTATGCCAATGTTCTCTGGCCAATCTTTGTAGCCAAAACATTCTACCATATTTTTTTTTTTCAGTAGTGCGGGTCTAAAACATAAAGCCGCATAGTCATCTCTGTTTAGTCATACATGCATCCCCTCACTGTTCTGATTTTCTCAGTCCTGGTCCCAATCTTACTGCTCCTCTGTCTTTTACCAGTTCCCAGTAGGACCTCTGGAACCCTTCATTATAAACAAATCCTCCTATATTAACCTTATCATACTATCTATAGTAATCTTTCTACCTTCCCCTCTGGTTGATGCTCTTTAGTCTAAAAGCCAATGTAACAGTTCCATGCCCATCAGGGAGGTTATCTACAGAGATAGAATTTGGAGAAAAAGAAAGAATTTAGCATGCAGGCCTATCTCTTGGGTAGAGAAAAGCAGTGGAAACATATGGAAAAGTAGCCAGGAAAAAAACCATTTTCCATAACCAACAAGTTGACCAGACAAATTAGAGTGCTTGGGTTTACTATAGCGCTCTAATTTCACAAGAATTTGCTTCGTAATTAGTCTGATGGAGAAGAAAGAGAGCTGTTTTCAGAGCCCTTGGCGAGTCTTTCATCCATACCATGCCTGCTTAAGAACTGGATTGAAGAGATTTCATCATTTTGTGGATTTTGCCCAATTGGAGGGAGGCAGTATCATGTTAGGGAAAGCCTCCATGTGTGAGTGGGAGCAAGCTCCTAATGAGCAGGACCTCAGTAGTCTTTTCTGTCCCTGCTAAAGGTAACTTCATGCTCACTTCTGCATCCCCTTTATGTCTTTACTCAATATCTGTGCTTCAGAGAGATCCTTCTGACCAGATGGGTCTCCAACACTCTCCATCCTCTTTCTATGCTTTATTTTTCTCTATAGTACTTCTGTCCATCTGACACATATACTTTATTCATTGGTTATATCTCCTAAGAGGATGTTAATTTACACAAAGGCACGGGTTCTGTCTGTTTTATTTAATTCATACCGTCAATACCTAGAACATCTGAAACGGAAGAGGTATCCAGTAATTATTGAATAAATGAATCCTCTGAGGATTGAATGGAATAATGTATGCAGTGTACATGGCAATGGTAGATGTTCAACCAATATTAACTTCCTCCTCATCCCCTCTCATATCAATTACAGTACAATGTCTGCCATAGTAATTGTTTGGAATGACATATCACTATGTAAACATAGCCAATTACCAAAGAAATCTGTCTTAATTCATAGAAGGGTGATCCGCATAGCATAATTTGTAGACTCAAAGATCATCCCAAACATGTCTGGATACATCCTTTGGTCAAAATAATACAACATTTGATGATTTTCTACATAACTCAGTCTGCCAGAGTGGTAGCAAGGGCAAATAATAAACTAAAAGTTTAAATACCTAGACTTTATTGAGAATAAGAGGAGAAAACCTGTGGGTATGTTTCATCTTACATGGGTTCAAAATACTTGGGTTCAACTCCTGGCCTACCTCTAATTAGCTGTGTTACTTAGGCAAAAACATTTAGATTCTCAGAGCCTCATCTTTTTCATCTAGGAGATGGGGATACAATATTTCCCTTTGGCTGTCTGGTTGACTTCCCTCCCTAGATATACTTTAAGCACCTCCAAGTAGAAAATCTTAATGATTCCTCCCCCTACTCACAGTACCTCACATTGGGCATGGCCCATGGTAATAACTTGAGAACTGTTTGCTGACTGACTGAACGAGCGGGTCTGAATTATTCATCGGAAAGCAGAGGTTACTGAGCCCCTACAAAGGGCAAGGAAAAGCCTCTTCAGGTTGCACACCAGGGTGACCTGGGCATCATGACACCTGGATAACCTGCAAGGCTTTCATGACATGGCCTTGGGGCCCACCTAATACGAATCTCTGTCACCTCTCCTTGGCCAGCTCAGCACTTACCCAGGCCCTTAACCTAAGGGCATTGTATAGATAATCACATCCCTGGTAAACCTAATAGACCATTTAAAAGTAAAAGAACCTATTTTAGCTCAGCTTCTGGACATATTTGACACGAGTTATTATGAAAAACAATAACCATAAAAGCTAGCACCCATACAGAAAATTACAGTTTTCTAAGTGCTTCCACATCCATCGCTTCTCATTCTCATAATAATTGTTCAAGGTGGTTCTGATTCACCTCCTTTCACGTTTGGGTGTACTGGGGCTCAGAGAGAGTGTCTTGCCAAAGAACACAGATAAAAACAGTAACTTTGCTCACTCAGAGCCTACTCTGGACCACACGCTCTGGTGAGCATATCACTTGCATGATTTCTTTTAATCTTCACAATGGCCTTATGGCGGAGGTAATACTGTGTTTCATATATGTCATACAAGAAAAGTGAAGCTTAAGTTTCTGAAGGTTGAACAACTGCTAAGAGACAGAGCCAAGATTAACACTCAGGCCAGAACCCGCCGCTTGCCTGCTCTGCTATGCTGTCCAATGTGATGCAGTATGTGGACAAAGTAAGGAACGATCCCAACTCACATGTTCTGACTTCATAAGCAACAGAAACTTGGAAAAAACCATGGATTATTCTCAAGTACTGCATTCCTTGATTTTTTCCCCCCTCTTAGCTGAAACTTCCATTTGAAAATGTTTTGAATACCATCTGGCCTTCAGTAACTCTGGGTGGAATTTCTAAAAGTGATTTTCTTAAAATAAATGGCTAATTTCATCCTCATCTAATTCATTCTATGTCATAAGGACAACCCCACCTTCCTAAATACAGTTGCCATTATGTTACTCTCGAGTTCAAGACAATGAATGGCTCCTTATTCTCTGCTATATGAAATCTCACTTCCTAACCTGGCCTCTACCTCATCATCTCTGTGTATGAGCCACTTGTTCCTGACACATTCCCTCTTTGTCAGCAAGCTCCTCCTCTTCTCCCTTCTCCTCCTCCTCCTCTTCCTCCCAGATGTCTCCTCACTCTCCTGACACACTCACCTGGCCCTGCTTCAAACCAGTGGTTCCCAAGAACCAAGTGCATGAAACAAGCAAAAGTGTTGGCAACTCACAAATATTTTTACCTCCAAATATGAAACTTGAAGAACCATTGGCTTTCTAGTGTCATGATCCTTTCACAAAATAAAGAAAAAATTTAAAGAAAAAAATCGAAAGGAAAAACAATAGGCTCAAAAGAAAGAATAGTCACAAAGAAAGTTGTATATGTAAAAACATATTAGAGATATAATAATTAGATTATATATGTTCTATAACAGCAGTTGCCAACCTTTCGGACCTCACGGACCACCAGTGGTCCACGGACCGCTGATGGCGACCGCTGTTTTATAACATACACCTCCCTTCTAATGTTAAAATATTGTCCTCATTTTCTCTCCATTTTGAGATGGTTTGATGAATATTTCATCAGTGATCAGCATCTGCCAGAACATAAGGATTTGTTCTCCTATTCCACTTATATTCAGGATCAAGAGCATACTGAATATGTCTTATATGATTTCTTAGTTGTCTGTCTTCTCTTTTTAGTGAAATAAGCTCCTTGAGAGCAGAGAGCACATCTTGTGCTTTCTCTGCATCCCCCACAGGACTTAACTAAGCCAGGGCTGCCCAGAAGAGTGAGTTTGTGAGTTTGTGTATAATCAAGACAACCTGAAATACTGCAGGCAATGCATTTTGGGGGACAATTACCTCTTGGGTGAAATAACAACAACCCAATCTACCCAATATGAGCTCTCTGGAATGCAGCCCTCCAGCCTGACCTTTTAGTGACCTCCAACTTCACAGAACCCGCTGGTCACCTGAAGCCTTCTTCACTTATCTTCCCGGTAAATCATTTCACTCACTGTTCCCACCAGCCACTCAAAGGGGGGCAGGAGAGACTGTCCCAAAAGAGACACATCAAAGCCAGAAAATACTTTAACCACAATTATCAGTGTGTGTTCTCTGACTGAGCAAGCAGGTAGATTTTCCAGCAAGCTTTGCTCTGCATAGTGAGAAAGATGTTTACAGAAAGAATTAAACACTGCATAAGGTTCCTGGCAGTGTGTGGAAAGCTACAACACATTCTTGCCCAATTAAGCACTTAATGGGGGTTATCTTGGAAAAGGTGCTACCTTTGGTTGTAGTGAGTGTTTTCCCCTCATCACAGCCTTTATATCGGGGTCATGATACCTGCAAACATCTTGACCACTCGCCCTTTTCCTTGTCTTCTTTGCTCTCTGATATTGCATGTTTGGCTAATGGGCCGTGTCTCACAAAGCTCTTCTCCTCTTGCCCCTCCCTCTGGCTGACCATCCACCACCTTCAATGTGCATCACAAATATGATCTGATTTAGCCTTAGCTGGTTTGGCTCAGTGGATAGACCGTCGGTCTGCGGACTGAAAGGTCCCGGGTTTGATTCTGGTCAAGGGCACATGTCTGGATTGCAGGCTCCATCCCCAGTCGGAGGCGTGCAGAAGGCAGCCAATCAATGATTCTCTCTCATCATTGATGTTTCTCTCTCTCTCCCTCTCCCTTCCTCTCTGAAATCAATAAAAATATATTTAAAAAAATATATATGATCTGATTTAATCTTCACCACAACCCAGGGAGATAGGTTTTGTCATCCTTGTGTTACAAATAAGTAAAGGGAGCCCTGGAGACCTAAAGTAACTTGCCTAATGCAACACAGTGATGAAGAGGAGGAACTGGGATTCAAACCCCGGTCTGTCTGACTCCAAATGGTCTGGTCTTTTTAACTAGCCTACCATGTTGTACCAGGTGGCTAGTTGTTCTTCAGTTATATAAAGAATTCCCATCTGAAAATGGAATGAACAAATTACCCTTCATTTTTTTTAGCTGACAGCCAATGTAAAGCCAAGAGAGATTAGTGGACCTGCCAATGAAAAATGCTCCATGAGGACTGGTTATCTTTCAAAATGGTTCACCCAGGAGCTGGTTCAGACTGATTAGGAGGCTAAATTATAGACAGCAATAAAGTAGTTCAGTTATGGTTTGAGTTAAGCCAGATACAGCTTAGTCTAGTCTACCAATCTTGTAGGAGAGCAGTTGTCCCAATTAAAAGAAAAACCACGGGTAAAAAAAGTACACAGATCAGTGTCTGACCCATGGTTAGAGCTTAATACATATTCATTTAATCTCAACGACATTCGGCAACAGTTCCTCACACAGAACTGCATATATTTGGCTTGTTCCATATTTTAGATGCCATGTTGACACCACGTTGATCCCTGTAAAATAACAGCTATTTGACTGGAAAGCCTAAGTAACCAGGACAAGCTTGCATCGTGGTAGTCATGAGAAGGCCCAGACAGGTATGTGAGTCTCCTGCTGTCACCCACTTTGGGACCACATCGTCAAGTAAGAACTGAAGGAAAAATGTCTGCAGCCTCCAGTGGATAGGGTCAGTTACAACGGCCCTCCGTAAGGTATTTGCTCCCATGACAGAGTGAGTCAGGAGGCAGCTTCTGAACTGAGAAGAAACAGATCTACCTGGGATGTGTGGTCCAGTGTTCTTCCATCTTTTAGTCAAAGAGCAAACTGACTCACATTTTCCTCCCACATAAATTGCCTTGGTTGTCTTTGTTCTCTCTCTATAAGGAGGCCTAAATCTGTCAGATAAAGAGATCTGAAATGTCTGATTATTCCCCATGAAACCCCATGAAGGACAGCATCATTCCCAAAGACAAATTTCTTATGCAAGGAAATAAGATGGTGACTTAGAAACTCAGTTGGTAAAAATGGGAGAGTTTAAACAGATAGCTCCAGTGTCTTGTTTTAGCACGGGTTCCTCCTGGTACTTCTGGGTAAGAGCGCCATCCATGACCAGGTGGCATGACATCTACTGATCCTGACAAATCATGGACAGAACTGCATCCTTCAAAGTGAGAAAACAACATGGCCCGGGAAGAAGGGTGATAGGAGTATTGTTCAGGGAAAAGTTGCTACTGCTAAGAGATGAGGGACAATGACCAGAAATGTCATGAGGAAAAGTATGAAATTTGGACTTGAGAGCAAGTCACAACTTAATTTTCCAATGATTATATGACCTTGGGCAAATTACTTGACCTCTCTGGAGCTTGGTTTTATAATCCTGTCCTATAAAAATGAATAGGATAATACCTGTGGTAAAAACATTCATGTGTGTTCTTATACATATATTTTAAAATCTAATAAAAATTCAGAAACCCAAACATATCAACCTATTGGACCTAAGTAAACTGCTATTTCAAAACACAGAGCTTATGCCAAGTACTTACTATATTAGCAGAAAACAGTTGTTTTGTCTCAGAAGCTTCTGGTTAAAAACTTGGAAGGGAGCAGGTGGCATATCTAACATGATATTAGTAGACCAATTCAGAAGATAACACTCAGCTATAATTAGCAATACTGTATTGAATATTTGAAAGTTGCTAAGAGAATAGATTTTAAAAGTTCTCATCACAAGAAAAATAAAATTTGTAACTATGAGAGGTGATGGATGTTAACTTATCTCAATATATACAGCTATCAAATCATATGTTGTACAGCTTAAGCTAATACAATGTTACATGTCAATTATATCTCAATAAAACTGGAGAAAAAAAAGAATTTAACACTCAGAGTTTCTCCTTTTGATTGTCTTGCTTCTATTTTGATGAGGGGGGTAGTTATGTATGAAGGATTTTTATACCATCAGAGAGCAAATAAAAGGGCAGC
This sequence comes from Myotis davidii, assembly GCF_000327345.1. Classification (NCBI taxonomy): domain Eukaryota; kingdom Metazoa; phylum Chordata; class Mammalia; order Chiroptera; family Vespertilionidae; genus Myotis; species Myotis davidii. The sequence continues at coordinate 148,606 of NW_006296226.1, read as the reverse complement.
TTTTCAAAATTTATGGGATTGATTCCCTGTAGTATCTTGTTTCATGCTCTCTCACATTTTGACAGTAACAATCATTATTGTTTGCTTGCTTGTTTGTTTCCTCATCCCTCTGGAATAACAGGACATTATACTGGCATGATAAAGAGGGACCCCATGATGCGCTGCTTACTTGCTTAATACTCTTAAAAATGCTAATTATCATAAGTGTAAAATTCTAATCAAATAATTTCTAATACATTTCTAGGGAGTATAGAGAAACATTTCTAATAGGAGGAAATAATAGATGAAAGCAATTAATAATCAATGCAGAAGTTCTATTTATCCTGTTCATATTGCCACAGTGTTAAAAGCAAAATACCAAGTAAATCGGTCCCTTACGTCTCTTCCTTCCCAGCCAAGAACAGAAATTTTACATGAGCTGGGGCATGGGACAGCTTTCCCATGAACCCTGGGGACATTTCTAAAGGAGAATTACCTCTGCCACCTTTTATGGGGCTTTGTAGTTTTCCAACGATTTTCTCACATATCTTATTTGATCTTCACCACAATTTGGAAAGAAAAGGCAATTCAATTAAAAGAGGTGGGAACAGAGGCACAGGGAAGTTGCCATTTGCCCACCTTCACCCAGCCAACAAGTGGCAGTCCTAGGACTAGTTGTCTAATGCCATCCCACTCCAGCCCACACCAGGAAGTCCAGGGGAAACAAAATACCCATTGATTGCTTACATAAAACTCAAGGACTAGCCTGGCTGGTGTGGTTCAGGGATTGAGCATCAACGTATGAACAAGGGGTCACAGTTCGATTCCCAATCAGGGCATATGCCCCAGTTGTGGGTGTGTAGGAGGCAGCTGATCAATGATTCTCTCTCATCTTTGATGTTTCTATCTGTCTCTCCTCTTCCCTTCCTCTCTGAAATCAATAAAAATAAAAATAAAAAACTGAAGGACTACTCTGAAAGGTAATTATGTAGCAAACATATATGAAGGGCTTCCTGGATATAACATTTAGGAAAGAAGAGATATGCTATGGGATGACTTTCTAAAAAATGTGTAGAAAATCTAAGGAGCCATAGGGATTTATAAATCTATGCCCTAACCCACTTTCCCAATACTGCCGCCATGAATCTTATGATAAAGTTGCCAGGCCTTCCAGTCACAGAGTTCTAGACAGAAAAATCTTTTCAAATTTCAGAAGAGAGGACAGCATTAAATATAGACTCATGCATCATATGAGTTTGCAATGCATTTGAACAAAATCAATTTAAATAATGTTTACAGTGTTGTTGGAGTGGGTAGAATTTTAATGCTGTGCTTGGTGCTATCATTTTAAGTTAGAAGGGAAGAAAAAGGAAAGCCAAGGAGTACAGAGTGACATAAGATAATGAACCCTAAATCTAACAATAAAATTCAAGTCCAGTATGTTTCACTACTAAATAAGGGAAATGACAAATTTGATAGAATGGCTGAAAACTGTCACAGTTGAATCTATTGGGGATAAAACTCTGAAACTCCCACCACATGCATCTGTTCTTCCAAAATGCCTGGGTGGGCCAACGAAGAGCCTGTCGCAGCCCAGAGGAGCAAGGACAAACGATACACATTTATAGACGTGCATATTAGACACTGAATTCCACAACCAGAACGGCCTTCCAGACCAGGAACTCGGTTCCCACCTTTTAGAGGAGAAAAATCCAAGGCCCACGGTGGATAAATGCCATGTTCATTGTCCCAAGTGGCAGAGATGGGGCTAGAATCTGGACATTCATATTCTCAGTAACTACTCATTCCCAGGAGACCATGTATTGTATTTCCTTTTTACACTTTCATCTCAACTTTCAAAGTCTTATAGATGAAGTATGTATTACCTTCATGATCAGACAAAAATTTTTAGTGAAGGAAAAACTATAGGAAGCACAGAGAAGGTGGTACCCTAGGTTGTGGAGAATTTGGGATGATGAGTTTAGATTGAGAGAGTATAGAAAGGGAGAAATGGTGGTGGTGATGGCATCTGAGGTGAAGGAAAGGTGAGATTAGAGTGAGTGATGAGAACACAGTCGAACAGGAACAGTAAGACCAGTGTATGTAGAATGTACCATGGGCCTGTGCAGAGGAGTGTTGACTGAGGTCTTCAAAGAATGACTCATTCCCCTGTGCCTCACTACTTGGTATATTCTGGATGTTGAATATTCTGGAAGGAAGGGAAGAAGGGTGAAATAGAAGGGAAAAGGAAGAAAGGGAGGGGGGAGCAAATGGAAAAATGTAAGGGTAAGGGAAGCTAAAACCACATTGCACTGTTGGTTCTTGGAATTTAGAATTAATTTATGAAATTATATAAAGTCACTGAAGGCTTTTCATCAGGGAAGCCACTTGGCAGCAATAAAAATAAAAAGATAAATTAAAAGATGGAAAGACTAGAAGTATGGAGGTTTGAGATTTCCAGAACTTCTCATACTGCTGCTTTCTTATCTCTTTACTTGTGATATTTTGGTTGAAGTTTCTGATGCTGAATGAGCAAACTGTTTTGAACATAGGTGCTCAAAAGGTTTCTTAAGTTGCTTTCCCCCTTAATGCTTTACAAGCCTTGAGTTTGAAATACATGTATTAGAATGAGCTTAATTGATTATATTAAAATATTTAAAAAAAACTGAATCAAAAGTGTGAGCTTAAAAGCTTCAGTTCATTTTAGTGAAAAAAACCAACAACAGTTAAATTAAATAATCAAATTTTAAATGACCAAAAGCTCAATCTTTAAGATAAAACTGCCCTGAAACATTTTAAACCCTCAGTAGGCTATTATCAAAAGCTAGAGTTTATGTAATATAAAACACACACACAAAATGTCTTCCTGCTCAGAAGTCTTAAAAAAATAATCCTTTTCCAACCAAACTAATGAACGCAGAGAACTAAGAGCAGATACATTCTCACTCCAGCGGGTGACCTGCAGTGTGGTCTCCATCTTCCAGGACACCACAGTTCTCATGGAATGAGGTCTCTAGAGACAAAATCCTCAAAACCAACCCTAGAGATGCCCAATGGAGTGTGGGATTACATGATCCCCAGCCTCTGTGAGTTAACATGAGGGGGGATGATGTGCAATATGTAGAGATGAGACCCCAGGCTTTTGGAGGCAAGGCTGTAAAGCTCTAAAGTTGAGAAGAAGAATAGGGGATGGCCTGAAATGGGGATGGTAAATAAGGTAGAGCAAAACCTCATGAAATAATGAAGTAACAGAAAAGGACTGAGCAGACAAAAGCAAACCAGTGAGAGACAGATCTATAGAAATTACCAAATCAACCATGTGGCCTTTAGAATGAAGGGGCCATTCATGTGTTGCAAAAGATTAAGTGAATCTGCAAGAGCCATAAAAACCTCACTTGGCTGGAAAAAGAATTGAAAGCTGCACACGAATTCAACTAGTACACAAACAAATATTGGATGATACTAGTAGGAGTCCAAAGATGCTCTTTGCTGGGAGTCCAGCGTATTTGGGGAAAATGGTTTAGGAAGTTTTAGGAACAAGATACAGAATAGCAACCTTATAAATTTAAAAAGGCAAGTGGATGGTGAAGAACTTACAGGAGGTAGAAACACACCTGAACTAATACAAGTCACAAGAACATAAACTGTCCAGTGTAATTAATGATGATGTCATACCACCTTATTGAATTCTTCAATAAGTCAACTGTTTAAAATGATCAGAGAACTTTTGCATGTGGTGTTTTTCATCCTGGAAGAATAATCTGTTTCAGGATACTTCTCATGTTTTTGTTGTTGTTGCTGCTGTTGTTTTCAATCAGTTTTCTTTTTCTCTTACTCACATTAGAATTCTATTGAGAAAGTCTGCTCTTTTCATCATTACTGCACAGAAGGACACTGTTCATGTACCAGGGTCTTGCCTTAATTACTGAAGAGATATAACAAAACTGACATTAAGAAAGTAACACACACACACACACACCCACACATGGACAGAGAAGGAGTGTAAAAATCCATCTGTGAAACCAAAGGACTTGGACTTCTTGTTTTGAGAATTCTGGAAGTATCTCTTGAGAGAAACCACATTAAAAACTCATCTGCCAAGGCAAGTGACTAATTATTTTGGGACCCAGTGAATATAAACAGTGAGGCTGGAATTCAGATTTAGGAAAGAGAGAAGATTGGTACTTTCTTAATGTCAGGAGAAGGCATGTAGAAACTCAGCAAAAAAACAAAAACAATGGAAAACCATAATGGCTACAATTAGAAGAGGCCACCCATGGTGACATCTGGGGAGAAGTCAGATGATGTGAATAAACCGTTCAGTCAAGATGATGTTAAGTAGTCAATGAGGTTGTATTGGAAAAGGATGTAGAGTTAGAGGAGTAAGCAAACCCAAGAATCTCCACATAAATTTCTGCTGTGGTCAAAGGCATTGCTATGTGTGGTAGAGATTAGGTTCACCCCAAGTTTTTCTCAGAGCTGCCCTCTAGGTAAAAAAACAAAACAAAACAAAACACAGTCTACAAAATCATCACTACAATGACGATTTTCTTGGAGCAGAAGGGGCAGAAGATAAGGATTCCGTCCCCAAGCTTCTCCCAGCCCTCTCAGTTTGGGGCACTTCTCAGAGAGTTCAGTCATCAACAAGATGGGCAGACATGTCACATTCAGGAAATGCACAGAGGTTAAATAGCCTGTTGCCATCTGTCCCTAATTAGGAACAATCTTTGGGCTTGGAGTATTTCCCTAAGCTGGACAGTGAATTTGTTCATCAGACATGGTTGATAGCTGCTCTCCTGTCTGGGTCAATGTGCTCAGACAAGGTCCTTTTACACTGATGATCTTAAAGGGAGGACTTCACCATCCCAAAGGTAGTGATAAACCAGGAGAGAAACTGGGAGTCGAGCTAAAGGGAGACAGAGGTATCTTTCCAAAGACATATTTAGATCAATGTACAAAAGGGCATCGATCTTGACACAGCCAGGAATTCAGTGCTATGGTTGATGGCTCATGTCACAACTCAGACAGGAGGCAGGCTGGGGCCTCAGCAACAAGAGCCCATGAACCACCAGGGGACTGCTATTCTTTTCTTCTGAAATTTCTTTCTTGCACACTCACCCCTCATTGCCCAGTATTACCCATCCTTCCGGGTTTAGCGCAAGTGCTACTTCCTGCAGAAAGCTTTCCTAGTTTGATGCAGCCAGGTGATATTTCTCCCTACTCTAAATTCTTGTGATCTCTGCTTCTTCTGCAACCTATGCAGCATCTCATCAAACCCAGTCGCGTTTAAGTGCTCAGACCTGGAACCAAACTGCCTGGATTTATAATCTTCCTCATATGCTGCAGTGCCAATATTTGTAAAATGAGATAGTAATAATCTACTTCACTGAGCTGTTGTGAGGACAGAATGAAGTCACTGTAAAGTGCCTAGCACATGATAAGCTCTCTCAGGTGCTTACAGTGACCATTACTAGGGGTTTAAACCTATACTTCTCAAGCACCTCTAACAGACAATAGCTTCCTGAGGTCAGGATCTGTGCTTAATCTGTTTTGACCCAAACAACGTAGAGCACTGTGCTTAGGACACAATAACATGAACAAATAGTAACTATAACATTCATTAGGTTTTTTAGATGTTTGTATTTTAAGAGCAGAGGTCTTTTGCAGGAGACCAGGCAGCAGGAGCTGAAAGAACTGGCCATTCTGTAGGCCAGCCTCTGCCAAAGCAGCCAGGGACTCAAGGAACAGAGTTAAACGGAGTGGCCAGATGCAGACAAATGTCACCATTGAGGGGGCTTAATCCATTAGAAGGAGAGTGGTAGTGGGAAGCTCCTATAGAAGCAGAGACTCAACCTAAGGCAGAGATAAACTGTTTGTGGACTTATCTATTTAAGGTCAACACAATAGTATGAGAACAGTGAGCAAGACCCAGGGACCCAATAATATCGAGAGCAATGTGTCAGAGCAGACTGAGGTTTTGCGGTCAGAAAGATGTGGATTAAAATCCTGCCTCCACATGTGGCTAGGTCTGTAACCTTGGGCCAGTGTGTCAGCTTATCTGTAAAATGGGGAAAACCATACCTAACATCCAGGATTGGTGGAAGGATTAGCAGTAAGTAGCTAGTCAAATATTGGGCCCACAGCAGATGCTTAACAATTGGCATTGACTCTTGTTCTTGGGATTGTTATACTTGGCAGGCTAGGAAGTGGCCTGTGAGCATAAGATTTAATTCCGAGTCCTAGAGATGGTGCGCCTGGCACAGCCTGGAATGAGGCTGAACTGGAGAAGGGCGAACTCAGCCACTAATGCTGGCAAGGACAGAGAAGGCCGAGGCGGGGGCTTCCCTCAGCCCCTCCACCTTAACACTTTTGCATACAAATTGACCATACAAATATTCTTTGATCCATTCCCCTAGAATAGCTCCACCTTCATTACTGGAGTCACCCAAGCAGAAAGCATAATCCTGTGGTGCTTCCTTTGAAGGTAAGTTAAGCTGGGGGCTGGGGCAAGAATGGGGCAGAAAAAGGGAGGCCAGTGAAAGAGTGGAGATATTTTGGGGACTGAGAGAACACTGGAGTTGAAGTGCTACAATTCCACAACAGCTTGCTGAAAAAGGAGAAAAAATCACTCAATACACTTTGCCAAACAGCTGCTTTGATTGATTTTTTTTAAAGCCTGAACCAACCAAGTTGTCCAGTTGTCAGAATTGTGTAGCCGTAGCCACAGACTGTGTTGGTCTCAGAAATAATGGATGGCTTGAAGCAAGCACTTCTAATAGGCCAAAGCATGGCACTAAAAATTATACAAAAAGATAGAGGAAGTAAAAATAAACAAAGCTTTTCTACCTATACGTTCCTGGAAGAACCCCAACTTCTTTAAAATTTATGTAAAAATTATGTTCACAGTCACAAACAAGGAGGGACCCCCAAGGAGCATAGGAGAACTACACGTATTTTTCCAGCAATCGGATTGCGCAGACTTGGAGCTATTTAGAGGTTTTCAGAGTCAGAGATGGAAAGATATTCTTTTATTTCAGGTATTAGTAATTGATGGACTTCCGGGCTTTTATTCTCCACCTTTTCTTCTAAAAAGACATGGGGCCATGATAGAACTTAGCTTAAGAAAAAAGGACAGTTTTTGCTGCTTCCTGTTTTTGTCTTTTCCTTCTAAGTCACTTGTAAGCATTAGCCCGTACATTAAAAAACATCCTCATTTTAAACTGGTTGCCAAGAACTGAAAGGGAGGCTTAGGAGGGAAGATAAGCCTTTAGGAGCAGGATGGTCAACAGCAATCGACCAAATTATAGCTGTCTACTCATTCATCTGCCAGGCCCCGAGGCCTTCACATGCGCTAACGTCATTTGATTGCATATCCCGGGGACAATTTTAAAAATACATAAATTTTATTTTATCAAAAGAATTCATGTTCACATTTTAAAAATCAAATACTACTAAAAGGTTTATAATGAAAAACTGCATTCCCCTGGCCCACCCCACAGTCTGGCCCCAGGCAACAAGTTGAAACACTTTAGTTAAGACTTCTGGTATCTGTCTCCACATTACTAATAATATACTCATAGTGCTCTTCTCTTGATTTATCTTTTGAATACATAATTTATTAATTTCCTGGCATTTCGGTTGAGAATTTAGTTCTCTTATGTCACCCCACCTCTTCTTCCATCCTCCCAAATGCAGATATTGTCTTCGTTTTCTATTTTGTGATAATAAGTCACCCCAAAATTAGTGGCTTAAGGAAGTAATGATTTGTTATTTCTCAAGATGCTCTGCATCTGCTAGGTGGTTTTTCCTCTGGTCTTACCTGGTTTTACTCATGTGACAGCATTGAGCTGGTAGACTGGCTGGGAGCCAAATTCACCTGGGGCTTTCAATCTGAGCTCCTAGTTCTCCTCCACGTGTCTCATTGAGCTTCCTCGGAGGATGGCAGTTTCAAGGCAGCATTCTGAAAGAAAGCATTCCAAAAGCTTGAAAACAGAAGCTACAAAAACTCTTGCAGTCGAGCCTCAGAAGACTCTACCATATCTTCTACCACACTGCACTGGTCTATGCAAAAAACAAGGCAAGCTTACACTGTAGGGTAGGGGAAAACAACTCTACCTCTTGATGAGGAGAGTAGAAAGTAAAAAAAAAAAAAAAAGTAAGGGCCTGAAGGGAATAAGATAGGGAGTCCTATGGTTATCTGTGGTGTGGTGGGCAGAATTCTAAAACAACGCCATGACTCCATTTTCCCCTGGGTTGGATTTCCATGATTATGTTGAGTAACATGGAAAGAGGATCTTGCAGACATGAACCTTAAGATATGATCATTATGCATTTGGGCCTAAACTAGTCAAATGCCCCCATAAAAGAGAAAGTTTTCTCTAGTTGGTAGCAAAAGAGAAGGACAAACTAAAAGTGTGAGAGGAACACAACAGAAGGGAAGTTCTCCATTGCTGAGATGGATGAAGCCACATGGAAGGGCCTGGGAGAAACTTCCAGGAGTTGACAGTGAACTGCGGTCAACAGCCAGAAAGAAGTTGGGACCCTCAGTCCTACAACTGCAAAAAGTGAATTCTGTCAACAGCTTGCATAAGCCTGGAAGCAATTACTTCCTGAATCTCCAGATGAGAGAGTTCTATTGGCCTTCATCTGGGTTTCAGTGTGTATGGAGCT
>NW_006296226.1:137936-139940 GCF_000327345.1 Myotis davidii | reverse complement strand
GTAGGGAAGTGAGGACACAAAGTATAAGGACACTGTTTCATACTTGTGTTCCCAATAATAATGGTATTTTCATTAGCTACATAATATTCTCACATGTACCACAATTTACTTAGATTTCCCCCTCTGACCAATTCTGTTGCTTGAAGTCTTTTTGTTATTACACACTGCTGTAAAATATACCTTTCTATGTATAGCATTTTTCCTTAGTTTGCTAATTTGACTTTCAAAAGATTATTATTTTATAATAATGTATGTCCCCCAATGTTCCTGGACCCTTGCAAGCACTGAGCTTTATCATTCTTTTTATCCTACTTTAATAAGCAAAAGAGTAGCAACAATTAAAAGTATTTTCCATGAATACAGGAATGAAGAATTCTACCAATTTGTTTCCTCATGGCATTTCTGGTCATTGATTTTTGAAAGAGGTAATGTTGCTTACTGAGCTACTGACAGGTGAGGCAATCAATTTCAAAGAGGTTTCAGACTTGATTTAGATCATAACTTGCTCTTCTTTAATCTCCTTGTGTCTCAGGTTCTCCATGTAAGAAATGAAGACAGAATTTGGCATTGCATCAAAACAATATTTATAAAGAATTTACAGAAGTGCCTCCTTAAATTTCTTCCTATTAACCTACATCTATATATTTTCTTAAAAAAAATGTTGTATAGAACAAAAAACTTGATTGGATTAAGCAGTCCTCAATCATCCTATTAGCAGGCTGTGTAATCTTGAGTATGTCATTTCACTTCTTTGTGGCTTGGTGTTTGCATCTACATCATGAGGAACTCAGAAAATTTGTTAACCAATTCCTGCATACTATGAGTGCCTATTATCTTATGTAATAACCACCTATCAAGTCAGACATGGGACCTGGTAAATCCTATCCTCTCTGCAGAGACGCAATGAGTCTACAAATTAGTTATTTCTAACCAACTCTTCCAGATACCCTCTTCTATAGTTCCCTATTCCATTTTGTTTTCTCTGTAATCTCTTCAAATAGCCACTTCTTAACTTCTACTATTAAGATAGAAAATTAAACCCAGGAGTCTTCTTCTCTACCAAAAACACCATTAATCAAAGAATTAGAGACATTAAAAATGTACATTTATACCACTGAAAAGCAAAACCCCAATAGATAGCTCTGAGAAATTTAACCCAGGTCCAAGGAGTTAAAGCACAAATGAATGAGGAGTAAAAAGGATGATAAAATCACAGAACTAGGAGATTTTTTGAAACTCACAAATGGCCCTAGCTGGTTTGGCTCAGTGGATAGAGCGTTGGACTGTGGACTGGAAGCCCCCAGGTTCGATTCCTGTCAAGGGCACATGCTCGGATTGCAGGCTCAATGCCCCAGTAGGGGGCCTGCAGGAGGCAGCCAATCAATGATTCTCTCATCATTGATGTTTCCATCTCTCTCTCCCTCTCCCTTCCTCTCTGAAATCAATAAAAATATATTAAAAAACAAAACTTACAAATGAATAATAACTGCTACTTTATTTATACATTTATATGTTATTTCTATAATATTTATTTAAAACATAATTTAATGTCTGTAAATTATTCCATTATATTTAACTGTTTTTAACTATTCTCTTATTGTAAGATTACCTTCTTTTAATTCTATTATAAATATTTTTAGGAGCATTCTTTTTTTTAAAAAAAGTAGATATTCTTCAATATATTTTATTGATTTTTTTACGGAGAGGAAGGGAGAGGGATAGAGAGTTAGAAACATCAATGAGAGAGAAACATCAACCAGCTGCCTCCTGCACACTCCCCACTGGGTATGTGCCCGCAACCAAGGTACATGCCCTTGACCGGAATCGAACCTGGGACCCTTGAGTCCGCAGGCCAGCCCTCTATCCACTGAGCCAAACCGGTCAGGGCTAGGAGCATTCTTATATAAAACTCTCTGCACAGCTGATAATTCTTTGGAATGAATTTGATACTTGGAATTGCTAGGTCAAAGGGTATAAACTATTTTAGGCATTGTAATATAGCCA
>NW_006296226.1:124890-137794 GCF_000327345.1 Myotis davidii | reverse complement strand
TTCTTCAAAAAAGAACCAGTGAACATATCTGTGCTTATCCATCCTAAATGGCATAGATTAGACCCTGCCTTCTGGCTAAAGCCATACACACAAACAGATTGCAAACACACAAAATGGAGAAAATCACAAGTGCTATTCCCTTTTTTCCAAATATGAATTTTCCTCTAAAATGTGCCTGTGTCTGTTCACTCTTAAGCCTCTAGATAGCTATTTTTTACATTTTTATTTTGGAGTCCAGAGTTGTCCTCTGCAGGAGAGTTAGTAAGATGAGCCTACTTGACCATCTCTGAATTGGGAATTCCAGAACTACCGGCAATTAATTTTCACTTTCACAAAGATAGTTGTTTTTTTTCATCCCCTCCTTTAAAATGCAAAGTAATTCCCAAGCACACCTCAAGAAGCTATGTTTGTCAGAATTCCAATGCTACTCTTTGAACATATTTGGAGAATGTTTCCTACAAAAGTTGCTCCTGGTAACTAGAGCTGCCTAGTTAGCTCCAAGCACACACAGAAAACTGCACCGGAGCTCATGCTGAACAAGACAACAATGGCACTGGGGGCCTACAGGGCCCAGAAACCAATTAAGTCTGAGGTAAGGAAGAGATTTTCTTCAACTGGCTAACGGAGACAGTCTAAGCAGAAGCTCTGACTACAGAAAATTCGATGCTGGCCCCATACTTTCTTCTTGAATTTGAACAAGGATCAATGGCTGCAAGGACTATCTAGTCTGAGCCCTGGATGGCTTTCCCGTTTGCAGTACTTTGTGCTTAGCAACAATCGCTCAACTATGATTCCCTGGCACAAGGAAGTAGGATATTTTGCAGCTAACAGGCATGTGCTAAGGCCTCCATAATCCTTTTCATCTGAGAAGGATGTTAGAACTTACCTTATTTAACCCACCCTCTACATGTCAGAAACCCACAGGCCAAAATGGGGAAGACCCATCCAACGTAACATGGAAGGGGCAGAGCTGCCCGCAGAATGCAGTGGAGCTGACTCTCATGCTTGCAATCTGCCTCGCAGCTGCACATTCAGTGTTTCAGGGACACCCTGCTATACGGTGCGTCCTTGACTTTTCTCAAGGTTAGATTCCAAAGTGTTCTGGGTGGAAGAAAACAGTCCGCTCAGTTGTGTGATCACAATCTCCTGAATTCAGCAACACGACAGTGTGATCACTGCATTTAATGGTTGGCTGTTCTCCAAAATCAGACTGGCAAGTCAGGGCTTGTGGTCTGTCCTGTAACTGCTCTCCTCACTTTCCCAACTCCTCCCATCCCACTGCCATCTCTGTGGCTCTGTGCCTTCCTTCCATGTGTGTTCCATAGGGTTCAAATGCAACAGGACTAGTCAAGGTGTAAGTCAGGTTGCAAAAAGGAACTGGCCAGGCCAAAGTTAGGTCAAGTCTGGATAATAAACTTCCTCCCCTGGGAAGTGTTTGGTTTTTCATATGCAATCATTTCAACCATTCATTTGTTGTCTAAAAATACACAAACGTGTTCTTACTCATCAGCCCTCCTCAATTATGCTACAGGAAATGGAACTGAGCCATTAAATTAGAAGAAAAAGCTTCTTCTTCATGTCAAGAAATACCCTCCTTAAGACCCAGCTACCAGCTCAGACAAATCTCGTGGGACATCAAAGTCCTCAGCATGGAAAAGTCAGACTAGACAGAGTTTCACATTTTAAGAGCTAGGAAAAAAACACACACATACAAAAAACCCCTGCCTGTCTTCAACAGCCTGTAAGATCTCTCTTGTCTCCAGGCAGGACAGATTCCTCAGGTGTTACCCACTTTATCATAGCATTCCTCATCTCCCCTTTTATCTTGTGTCCTTCTCCTCTTTTCAAGATCATAAATCAACAAAGACAGGTCTTCATTCTTCTTTAAAAGAGAAGGGGGGAAGTCTAGACTTCTCCTATTCCATGATAACTTTAATTACCTGCTTCTCAGGTAAAACCTGGAAATATTGCAAAAACTCCAGTGGGCAGTCTGTAACCAGGAATTCTGCAGCACCAGTCCAAAGTCTTTTTCACATTCCTCTCAACTGCAACACCAGAAGGAAGCCATGTGGGAAAATGGCAGATTGGTTCAAGAGACTTCGGATTCCAGAGAGGGGTCAGAGTCAAATCCAAGAGTGTGTGACAGCTGAAATTGTCCATGATTTACTAATTGCTGAAGGCAGCGACCCTGCCATAAAGAGCAAAGGCCAAAGGGAAGGCTTGGTGCCCATTGCTGGCATTAGGTTTCTGTCTAGAGGAGGAGAAGACAGCCAAAAACTGAAGAACATTTGGAACTAATTAACTGGAATAAGGAAACTTGAGGCTAAGAGGTGGGGGTGGAATCAGGGACATACTATTCCTTCAAATTAGAAATAGATGGTCAAATTCACCAAGGGCTCTGCTTCTTATTTTTCTTGTCCTCAACATTACGTATACATAGCTGATAAAAGCCTCATCTTTCAGCTTGCTGCTATATTAAGGATCTTATCTACAGAATACTACAGCTTTAAAAAACGAAAGGAATCAGAAGATATGACTGTTTTCTTAAGGATGCTCTGAACCTGGGAATGTGGGAGACATTAAGAATTGAATTGAATTTTAGAGTCAGACAGACAAGAACTCGAATTTTTGCTCCATTGCTTACAGGCTACGTGACCCTGAGAAAGTTAGGTATCTCCACTGAGATTCTGTCTTCTCATCTGCAAAAGTCAACCAATACCAATTCTTTCACATGGCTGATATGAGAAGAAAATGAGATAAAATCTGAAAAGCCCCGCCCCCCACGCACCATGCTCAGCATACAGCTATGCTCATTAATTAGAAGTCCCTTTTCTCTATGCCTTATAAAAATTACATTAAAAAGTTATTTGTATCCATTTGGCATTCCAGAAATCAAGGCATACAACAAAGCCACAGTACTTAAAACAGTGAAGTGTTGTTTCAAGAATAGGCATCTATATCAATGATACAGATTGATAATCCAATTGTCTTATTCATAGGCAGAAATAAATTCAAGTTGAATTAAAGACCATATTTTGGAAAATAAAACTAATTTTGTGCCAATATAATGAAGGACAATAACAAGACCCTGGAGTTGGGAAGACCTTTTTAAAACCAGTTATGTAGAAAAATAAAAAGGGGGGAAAAAAAGAAAAGAAATTTGAGCACGAACAAAGGTAAAAGACAAAAGATAAACTATGAAATATTCAGATACAAAACAGACCAAGGATAAGTATCTGAAGCTCTCAAGTAATTTTTGCATGTTTATTAAAAAAGCTCCAAAGCCAATGAAAATATGGTTTAAACTAAGGACACAAACTGGTAATCATCAAAGATGAAGTCAGAATTGCCCTATGAGAGTGGCTTTTCCTCAATAACAATCAGAAAATGTAAATGAAAAATAATAACAAATTATTATTCTGCTACGAGTTTGGCAAAAATTTAAAAGTTTAATAATATCAAGTGGTTTGATACAGTATTGCTTATAACATGAATAAAAATTGAAATATTTATCCACAGAGGAATGGATGAATACAATTCCATAAACACAAATAATTATTATAAAATGATAGAAAATAAAGTAGATTTACACATATTAACATGGATCACTCCAGAAAAAATCCAAAACTAATACAAGATGGGACAAAAGTAGGTTTCCAGTTGTTAGTATGCGAAACACTGAGTTTATTTCTGTTATTAATATTTATGAATTATTGTATCATTTTCCATAAGAACAACTATAGACCTACTTTTGTCTGCCCTGTATTTCATACTTCTCCCAATATATCAATATGTGTGGAAAATATAAAGAATTTTGAGATCTCTTTCATCAGACAAATTCATAATGGAGTGCACTCTTAATATTAATGGTTCAGGAGACTATAGTTTAATCTGTAATGGTTTAAATTTTTGTTGTTGTTGTTAATCCTCACCAGAGGATATTTTTTCCATTGATTTTTAGAAAGAGTGGGTAGGGAGGGGAAAAGAGAGAGAGAAAAAGAGAGGGAGGGAGGAAGAAAGAGAGAGAGAGAGAAAGATAGAAACATCAATGTAAGAGAGACACATCAATTGGTTGCCTCCCACACATGCCTCAACTGGGGCCAAGGATCAAATCTACAACCCAGGTACAAGCCCTTGACCGGGAATCAAACCTGAGGACTGAGCAGATGCTCTAACCCCTAGCAACAAAGGCCAGAGCCATAATGGTTTAAATGTTATAGGTTATTACTGGTTTATGTATATTTACATAAATTTGAAATTAAATATCTATAAATATTGAAAAGCAATGCAAATATCTAAAAATGTTGTCAGTGATTTATTGGGGTGGGGAGGGAGTATGGGTGATTACTATTCCTTCTTTGTACACCCCTATAATTTAAAATTTTTTTCCAAAGAGAAAAATGATCATCATTATCCAAGGATACTCATAAAATCCCCAGTTATGGCACTAGATACCAAGCTAAACTGGTTCAGAAAAAAAAAAATGTTCTGGCCAGTTTTGCAAGCACAATCTCATTTGACTCTTGTGTTAATCCTGTGAAGGAGGAATTATTATCTCCATCGACAGAATGGGAAATGGAGGTTCCAAGAAGCTAGGCAATCTTCCCAAGCTCACACAACTACAGAGTCATAGGCCTGAGAGCCCAACATATGTCTTTGGATATCAAAGTCACTACTTTTCCCACCATACTAGAGTTAACTCAATACAAGCATTGTATGCTACTTTGCTTTAAAACGAACTATAATACTATTTTTTTAATGATAAAGTTGCTTCACTGCTAAATGATTTTGAAATCTAAAGAAGAGGGAAATTAAGTTTTTAAAACATGTAGGCATTTTATGAACATATGTGCATTTAAATATAGAAGTTAAACCAACCTACTCTGGAGAAGAATATTACTGGTCCCAAATAGGGCTGGTGTGTAGAGAAGCCATTTGCACAAAAAGGAATAATCCTCTGGTCAAACATAATATTCTCACTCAGTGTGATAAAGCAGCATGGGGCTGCATAGAAGCAATTGTTAGCTAAAACTGTATTAATAGGATCTCAACTCAAATTAGCCCAAGATCATGAGAATTTATTGCCTTACATAACTGGTTTCAGGAACATCTGCATCCAGAGGTTCAAACAATATAATGGATCTCTCTCTCTCTCTCAGCCCTGAGTCTTTATTACCATCCCTTTAGCTCCAGAGGAGATGGATTCAATCCCACTCAAGTCAAAGGGATTAAATTAGATTATTACAGAATGGACAAAGAGAGGTTAACCAAACCAAAGGAATTCTGGGCAGACCAAAACAAAAACAAAAACACCATGATATGACCACAATACAGCCTCAGTTTTTGACACTAATAAGTGTGTGACCACTGGAAAGCCAGTGGACTAACCCATGGAAGAGGGGAAGACATTCATAACAATTAACTCACAGAGTCTTCCTGAGGATTCAATGGTAGCTGGAGAGAAAATGTACCTTACACAACACCTGGCTGATAGAAAGTGTCTTATAAGTTTGTTTCCTAATTGCTTATTCAAAAGCAGAGTGGTTCTGAGCTTCTTAGATCACCTCATCCTAGACACTTTGCCAATTAGCAAGTCCAACTGAACAATGCAGCAACCCTATTGAATGTGGAATAGAATTGTGAGCCATTTCCAGTTGTCCTGTGCCAGCCTACTGAAAGCCAGGAGAAGGCTGCGCAACCTGGGAGTCATAACTACCACAGTAACAGAAACTGCAGTGACATTTATTGCAGGGGACCGTGTGCCAAGTAGTCTGCTCAGTGCTTGACATGCATTTTTTTTCATGTAATCTTTACCATAACTAACAGAGTAGATATTATTATCATTTCCATTTTACAGATGAAGAAACAGATGTAGTGAGTGCAAGTAATTTGCCCAGGGTGAAGTGAGTGACAAGGCTTGGACTCCCACTTGGTTGTGTTTGACTGGAGAGGCTGAGCTCTTAGCCATGCATTGTTCTGTCTCACGCTGCCCTGCGTGGCCTCATAATACCCCGAGGAGAAGACTCAACATGAAATAGCACTTGGCTGCATTCCAATCAGTCAACACATTCATCACTAGACGCACAAAGAGAGCAGGTAGGCTGGACTCCCTGTGCTGAACAAAACAATTCAGGCAAATACATGCGCTGACCTCTAACTCGATTTGGAGATTTAGCATCTCCATCTTGAAGACTTTCCCTAACATCCCAGCTGCTGTATTTAATAGGACATTTTGTTGATGGAGGTCAAGAGGGATCAAAGAGAATTTATCTTTCTAGTTTCTTTCTCTTTCATTACACAAAAAATATTTAACCAAGATGTTTCTGGAGCTCTTTCTCATTGGTATCATTATGGAGCTGCATACTGATTCGGAGAAGTGTTGGGACGCTGGGCACAGATGGCTTTAATTATTTGGGCAGCTATTGACAGATGTGATGGTCTAGGTTTCTGCTGCCTTGGACAGGTGTAAGCTATAGGATTTACCCAGAGGGAGTTGTGGAGAGCCAGAATTGGATAGAGCCCTGTGATGGCCCTTTATTTTGTCTTAATCCACCCCTAGGTACATAGTTATCATATTTCTTTGCCTCAAGGCATGGTCAAGTCAGTCAAAACCATCAAACCAAGTCTGCGTGCAGAAAAGAAAATCTCCAAGAGAGAATATAACATTGTTAGCAATTGGTCCCAAACTCCGCTCAGTGTTTTTACTTGGCAGCCTTTCTCCTCATTAATTATGGCTTCGTAATCAAAGGGATATATGGATGTGTCCCTCTTCTGGATAAAAATAAGCATGTTTACTTCTCTGATTATAGTCCACACAAATGATTCCAAAGAGCTGAATATCAGCCTGTGAAAACCTTCATTATTTTGTCCAACAAATTCATTGAGCAAGTTATGGAGAGTAGGAAGAGAAAGCAGACATACTCCCTGCTCTTAAGGAGCAGTAGGAGGAGGTTTCAGATCTCTGAGCTTATATGAATCAGAGAGTCAGCGCTAACCATGTCAAAGCACTGTTCTAGGCTCAGGGGATACAGTGGCGATCAAAACAGCCCCTTTCCCCATGGAGCTCCCATTCTAACTGGGGGATAGTCTATTACAAACTTATCTCTTGCCCTGGTCGGTGTGGCTGGGTTGGTTGGGCATTATCCCAATACCAAAAGGTTGCCAGTTCCAATCCCAGTCAGGACACATGCCAGGTTGTGGGCTTGAGCCCTGTGCAGGAGGCAGCTGATCGATCGAAATTGTAGTTTCTCTCCCTCTCTCCCTTCCTTTCTCTCTAAAAATCAATAAACTATTAAAAGTAACTTTATCTCTCCATGTAAATACATAAAACATACACATAATGTACATATGTGGATACAGTTGTTTGCATAGATATGCATGCATTAGATAGAATAAATACAGTATATTAGTTATAACAGAAAAGAATTGTGACTAGGTGTGTATGTGAATTCCACAGAAACTCTACAGAGGAAAATACATTTAAGCTGGGCTGAGTATAAGAGATCACCAAGCTGAAAAGTAGGAGAAGGTATTCCAAGTCCTCCTACTCTTTGTTTGAAAAATCAGAGTCATGATTCAGTACCTACAATGGGCTGATTTGTGTCTCCCCAAATTCATATGTAGAAGTCTCAGATTGTAACTGTATTTGAAAATAAAATTTTTAAAGAAGTGATTACATTTAAATGAAACCATTAGGGTGGGGACCAACTAATGCAATATGACTGGCATCCTTATCAGAAGAGGAAGAGAGCCCGAGCCAGTTTGGCTCAGTGGATAGAGCATTGGCCTGCAGACTGAAGGGTCCCAGGTTCAATTCCGGTCAAGGGCACATGCCTGAGTTGCGGGCTCAATCCCCAGTGGCGGGGTGGGGGTGAAGGGGGAGGGATGTGTTCAGGAGGCAGCCGATCAATGATTCTCTCTCATCATTGATGTTTCTATCTCTCCCTCTCCCTTCCTCTCTGAAATCAATAAAAATATATTTTTGAAAAAAAAAAGAAGAAGAGGAAGAGACTTCAGGGATGCTCAGCACAAAGAAAGGGCTGTGTGAGGACACAGTGAGAAGGCGGCCACCTGCAGGCCAAGGAGAGAGGCCTCAAGAGAAGCCAACCCAGCCAGCACCTTGATCTTGGATTTCCAGCTCCCAGAACTGGGAGAAAATCGATTTATGTTGTTTAAGCCCCCTGGCCTGTGTCATTTTGTTACAGCAGCCCTACCAAATGGATCCAGTGCCTCATGCTCAGATTGGAAGAATAACAGGATATACCTGGCACATAGAAAACTTTATGAAATATTTACTGAATTAAAATATCCGTGAATTTCACAGGGGACCATACTGAATTCTTAACATATGTAATGATATAACTTAATCCAGCAATGCTATGATGGAGGCATTATTATTCCTATTTTATCCAAGAGGAATCTCAGGCTTGGTGAGGTTAACTAAGGTGCACAGGGTCACATAGCTCCAGCCCCCAGGGAGTGGGAGGGATGGTGAAGGAGAGGGCTGCATCTCATGGAAGGCCCTGGTTTCAGCCATGGACACTGGATGATCAGGAACCGAAAACCAAAGCAGTACCCAGAAAACCTGTTGTGCAATGACCTATATTTATTTAGAATCTAAAGCTATTCACAATCCATGCACACCACTCATCACCCTGTGCCTCTCAGACGCAGCCCTCCCAACCACTAATCTCCCCCCTTGTGTAACACACACACGTACACACACACACACACACACTCTCCCCAAACTCCTCAGACAATACAACTTTTTAAGAAGTCCTTTGAAGAATGCCTTAAAGGATTTGAATCAATAATCTCCTCAGATCCTAAACTGGAGCTCCCCAGTTTGCTTTTTAATGATATCTCCCAACTCGGCAATCACAACTGCTTCTTACTGTTTGCTTCTAGCTAGTTTACCCTATTCGTCCCTCCGCCCATAGAGCATGTGTGCGTGTGTATGTGTGTGTGTGTTTAAATAAAGAAACAGACACGGAATTAAGTCTTGGTGTCCCATGTGCTTCATTATCCTGGCTTGTTGGGAATGTGTTAAAACATACACTGTGAGTTTTCATAAGTAGCAGAAAAGGATCAAAGAAACCTACTTTACCAAAGGTTTTTCTTTTCTCTCTCTGTCTTTTTTTTTATTTAAAAAACTGAAGTTTGGGTGATTCAAATCACACTAGGTAGTTGGGCTGATAGGATATGGGAGGAGAGACCTCCAGCAGTAGTTTTTATTTCAAGAAAAGAAAACTTTTTAAGTCAAAAAATGTTCTTAGGTGTCTTTGATTTATTTCAGTTGAATTGCAAACCTGGAATTAGAAGACATTTAAAAAAATATGCTTGATGTCAACCCTAGGTAGTTATATAAATAGATCGAATTGAATAAAGTTCCATAGCCCGAAGATAATGCTTTGCTACACTGCTGAGAATTTTACATACCAAAACTTGAAGACTTAAAATGGAGTACTTAAAATTTATATATATATATATCCTTGATAACAACATTTTATATTGCTCTTCTCTAAAACTTTGAGGAGCTAGCACCTAAGGGACATTAAGAGGACTTAGATTGGAGGATTTGAATAAATCACCCTGAGATGAGATCTTATGTGCAACGTGAAGTTCATGGGAAAACAGACTTGTTCACTTGATTCTATCTTTGCAATACAGAGAAATGTTGTTTCTTAACTTTTGGGTGTTCCTAGGCTATTTGGGTTTTCAAAGATAAGACTGGAATCCATAAGATCTCAAACTGAGTCAAAGAACATTGATGCCCTGGCCAGTTTTGCTCAATGGTTAGAGTGTCAGGTCTGGGACCGAAGGTTCAATTCCCAGTCAAGGGCACATACCTCAGTTGCAGGTTCAATCCCTGGCCCCAGCTGAGTAGGAGATAACCAATGTGATTCTCTCATGGCAATGTTTCTCTCTCTCTCTGTCCCTTTCTACTCTCTCTAAAAACCAATGAAAAAAATATAACCTCAGGTGAGGATTAAAAAAAAAACAAACCAAGCAAACAAAACACAACAGCAAAGCCCACTGATGATTCATTAGAATCTGTTTATATACAGGACTCTGAGACATTTTCCTAGGTAATACTTAAAAAAAAATAACATTGCTTTACAAAATCCAGTTTTGTTGAATAAAAATCTATTCTTCTGTCCTTTAATTGTGAAGCTATTATAGTGGTATCATCTTTCACCAAAAATAGTTCTAGATATTTGCAGATCATCAACAAATACATTTTTTTTCTTTGTGCAATATCAGTGGAATAGTTACAATTTCAAGTGAAAGCTCAGTATAAAAATACTTCAGTCATGGCTAATCACCACCCTCAACAGATTTTTATTATATTGTCATTTATTATTTTATTCATACTTTAAAAACTTATAATCAGACTGTGTCCACAATTTTTATATCTTAATTTTATTGCGTAACGTGATTACCATCTTTTACATTAATATCGTAACAACCTACTTTACTTTTTAAATCTTTATTGAGGTATAACTCACAGACAATGACTCACGCACATGTATGTACTCATGCAACTATCATTCAAGTCAAGATACAGAACATTTATCTTGACTGCTTCATCCCCACCCTAAATTAGCTTCTGCTCCTTTATAGACAATCCTCCCTATTCCCAGCTGCAAATAACCAACAAGATGCTTTCTGTGAGTATATTTTAGTTTTTTTCCCCTTCTAGAATTTCACATGAATGGAGTCATACAGTATGCTTATTGATTTTAAGATTTATTCTTGTCATTGTGTACGTCAGAAGTTTGCTGCTTTTTATAGATAGGTAGCATTCTATTGTATAATTATTCAACCATTTGTTTATTTATTCACCTATTGATAACCATTTGGGTTGTTTCTGGGCTGCAGCTATGAACATTCTTGTAGACATACGTTTTCATTTTTGTTGGGTAAATAGCTAGAAGTAGAATTGCTGAATGGTAAGGTAAGTGGATGTTTACATTTTTAAGAAACTATCAAATTGTTTTCTACAGTGACAATGCATTTTCTTTAGCAATGTATATAGTTTAATTGCTCCATATTGTAGCCAGTATTGCCAGTACTCTTCATTTTAGTCGTTCTGAGAGATGTGTAATGATATGTCTGTGTGGTTTTACTTACATTTTTTTTATGACTAGTACTGTTGAGCATAGTTTTACATATTTTTGGAGACTATCTATATCTTTTGTGTCAGTTCAAATATTTTACTTTTTAAAATATTGGGTTCTTTATCTTCTTATCATTGATTTATAAGAGCTCTTTATATATCTTAGACACAAGTTCTTTGCCACAATCATTTTCAATGAATATCTTCAATGACTCCATGGACTGCTTTTTTGTATATTTTCTTAAAAATTCTCATTTGAGAATAAGTTTTCATTCTTTTTTTTTTTTGAGAGAGAGAAAGAGAAGCATTGATCAGTTGCCTCCCGCATGTGCCCCAACCAGGTATCGAACCCGCAGCCTAGGTATGTGCCTCTACCAGGAATCAAACCTGCAACCTTTTTTTCTTTTCACTTCTTAAAATTTAAATTCTTTATTATTTAAAGCATTACATAAGTCTCCTTTTTCCCCCATTGACCTCTCTCGGACCACACCCACTCCCCAGCACATACCCTCACAGTCCCCCCTCCCCACACCACCCCTGTCTGTGTCCATTGGTTATGCTCATATGCATGCATACAAGTCCTTTGGTTGATCTCTTACCCTCTCACCCCCCGTCTTTCCTCATAGGTTGGACAGTCTGTTCAATGTTTCTATGTCTCTGGATCTGTTTTTGTTCATCAATTTATGTTGTTCATTATATATGTCAGAAAAAACATCAGGTTTAAGAATTATAACAGATAAATCAGCAATTCTTGATCCTACTAGATTTAATAAACTTTTTTTATAGATATACAGGATATTTTCCATATAAAATGCATAATAATGATTTAGCTTTTTTGACAAATGAAAATTTCAACTATGCCCAGAAGAGACAATGATCAGCCAACCAATATTCTAGAATTAAGATTTAGAAGTTGGAGTTAGGGTCTGAAAATGAATCAGGAATCAGAGTTTTTAAAAAGTTTGACTCAAAATTACTGAGGTAAGCTTCAACAATATCAGAGGTTTTTATTTTTCCCCAATGTCTAATAAATGACCAACTAAACATCTGCTTGCTTAACCACAGAATTAAACAGGTTTCCTCTTATAGTCATATTTTTACAGTAGAAGATAATAATGAATCAGCCAAAAGAAAGCATTGTGCTTAATTTCCTAATGCTCAAAAGATTCCTTTAGAATTCCTTTTACAGTTTTCTGATCTTAAATTTTTGGCATGAGTTTCTTTACATCAGCTTGCTGTTGTCTATGTAGGTAGTTAGAAATACTTATTTTAACGTACATTTCAATGAATGTGAAAGTTTCACTGAATCTATTGATCAACTCTGAAGGAATTGACATCATCATAAAATAATAACTATATCGAATTTTCTGATACTGAGATGGTATATCACTCCTTTATATAGGTCTTATTTAATTAATCTCAGCAACATTTTAAAGGTCTCAATATGGAGATCTTGAATATATTTTGTTAATATTATCCTTAGGTAGCCGTGACTCCGGGATCCCGTCCCGGGGCGCGTTTCTGGCGCGGTCCGTGCACCAACCGCAGGGAACGATTTCTCACGGAAAATGAACTTTTAAATGAAGACTGTGTGGTTGAAAAAAAAAAGGATTCTATGGAAAGTAACCTCACAGGATTGTCTGATCATAAGTTCCTAACAGGGCAGGTCACGACATTGGATCCATAAAGAACCTAGTTTTACAAATTGTGACATGAAATATGTACATGTCGGGAAAAACTAAGATGGCGGCAGAGATAAACACCGGGAAATTAATGCCGCACACA
>NW_006296226.1:120858-122512 GCF_000327345.1 Myotis davidii | reverse complement strand
AGGAATTGACATCATCATAAAATAATAACTATATCGAATTTTCTGATACTGAGATGGTATATCACTCCTTTATATAGGTCTTATTTAATTAATCTCAGCAACATTTTAAAGGTCTCAATATGGAGATCTTGAATATATTTTGTTAATATTATCCTTAGGTATTTCATATATGAAATCATTTTTAATTGTTCTATGTTATTACACTGAACTACATGCTGTTATTACTTAGCCATTCTATTTTCTATAGCACACATTATTTATGGTTTTTATTCTAATGCTTATAATTAATATGGTAATGAATATGTGTGCATAGATCATTTTTTGGAATTTAAAATTAGTTTCTTGACAGAAATTTCTAGAAGAAAACTTACTAGGTCAAATGGCTTAAAAATTTTCAGGTTCTTGATACATAGTGAGTAGGTGTGTTTTTTCTTAAAGATGAATTACAGAAGTTTTTTTTCAAATATTCTACTTTTTCTTCTCTGTAGTCAAGGTGAACAGAGTCATTTTTAAAGTATGATCTCCAAGAAAGATAGAGGAAGGGAAAAATGTTTAAATCCCTATGTAAAGAGACAAGAACACATCCTTTCTTCTATCACCTTGCTATATAGTTGAATATCAGATCAAACCAGGTTGCTGCAGATGATGCTTTTACATATTAAAGTGGATGGGTTCTCTCTAGTCAGTAACTCTTTCTGGGCCTCAGTTTTCTCATATACAAAACAAGATTCTTAGAAGTCTCATGTTTTTCAAACCCTGCTCTGAAAAACCTCAGGGTATTGGAGGAGGGAGGTTTGCGATGAGCACTGCAGCTGGCCGGCTTGGGTCTCCCTGCATCAATCCATGCAGGAGAGCTCTCTGCTGTCAGTTTTGCATGATGTGATTCTTTTGCACATTCGTTTAAAAAATAGGCATCCA
The DNA here is from genome assembly GCF_000327345.1 of Myotis davidii. Taxonomy (NCBI): domain Eukaryota; kingdom Metazoa; phylum Chordata; class Mammalia; order Chiroptera; family Vespertilionidae; genus Myotis; species Myotis davidii. Next base: position 121,594 of record NW_006296226.1, on the reverse strand, counting down.
CTAATAAAATAATTTGAAAGACAACTGAACTAGATGCACTCTAAGGGAGATTTCAGTGGTGTTTTACTTGAAGCTACATCATCATCTAGCACAGTTGTCTACAGAAGCAGCTCTGAAGGAACTGGGATTCCATAATGACAAACGTGTTACAAAATGCCCGTGATGTACCTTCAGTTCACAGGACACAACCAGTTCTGGGCTAATCCCAGAAGAGACTGGAATCAGAATTCAAATTCAATTCATATTTCTGGGTACCTTCTGCTATTCACCAGAGGCACTGACTGCATTCTAACATACGTCATCCAACCCATACAAGAAATCTGTGTTATTGTCACCATTTTGCAAACGAGGAAATTAGAGCTCAGCTTAGTAAGGGATCGAGTTGAGACTTGAACTCGGGTCACCTGTCTCTGATCACCCACAGTATACCAGGTTTGTGAACAGAGAGCCCGGTCAGGGATGGGCACCAGACACACATTGGTTAAAAGGCAGCGGTTCTCAACCTGTGGGTCGCGACCCCTCTGGGGTCGCCTAAGACCATCGGAAAACACATATATAATTACATATTGTTTTTGTGATTAATCACTATGCTTTAATTATGTTCCATTTGTAACAATGAAAATACATCCTACATATCAGATATTTGCATTACGATTCATAACAGTAGCAAAATTACAGTTATGAAGTAGCAACGAAAATAATTTTATGGTTAGGAGTCACCACAACATGAGGAGCT
>NW_006296226.1:105471-119868 GCF_000327345.1 Myotis davidii | reverse complement strand
CTGAGTGCACAAATGTTTGTGCTCCAGGCCTCTAGTAATTACATATTTTTTGTGTGATTAATCACTATGCTTTAATTATGTTCCATTTGTAACAATGAAAATACATCCTACATATCAGATATTTGCATTACGATTCATAACAATAGCAAAATTACAGTTATGAAGTAGCAATGAAAATAACTTTATGGTTGGGGGTCACCACAACATGAGGAACTGTATTAAAGGGTCGCGGCATCAGGAAGGTTGAGAACCACTGGTTAAAAGGTCAAAGAATAAAACCAGGTGGGAAGGTCAGAGATTCACAGAAGAACCCAGGACTGGAACACGCTTTCATGTCTACTCACCCCCAAGAACAAGCCAAAGCCAAGTTGGCCCTATGAAAGCCAACTCTGCCCTTTCTTAGCTTGGTGATCTTGGGACAATCCCTTAACTCCTCTGAGATGCAGTTTTCTTGTACAGAAAGTGAGAGCCATGAGCCTTACTGGGTTTCTGTGAGGATTAAACGAGATGATGAAAATGAAAAAGTTAGTTTAAAGATGACCTATGGAATGGGCTCATCCTGAAGAGCCACGTGGGCAGACCACAGATGCATCTTAAGCCACAGCAGTTCTGAATCAGGCCTTCTATAGAGCAGAAGAGAAGAGAATGAGGACCAGGAAAATAAGATTAATATTGTTTCTAGGCAACCACAGAAAAGGAATAATATGGGGGCATTTTTCATAAGGATGCTATGATGGCTACCTCATAGAAAGGCTCCCTATCAGGTTTTAAAAGTAGGATATTGTACAACTATCAATGATCAAAGATACACAGCCTTTTAGTAAATTATAATTATTCAAAATTCTTCCCAGCCATTTTCTCTCTTTCTGTCTGTCTCTCTTTCTCTGTCTGTCTCAATCCTTCCTCTTGCCCTCTCTTTCTTCCTTCCTCTCCCAATTCTCAGAGTAGTCAGTAAGAAAGATAGAAAAGATGTTTTCATTTCAATTTTATAAGTGATCAAATTGAGTCTTTGAAAAGGTGACAAAATTATACACAATCACCCACTTTGGTCTTAAAGCCCCTTGGGCTGTAATCTCCTTGAGGCCAGGATCTATACCTTGTTTTCCTTATATACCTTCTCCCACAATGCTAAAAAAAAAAAGTAATTGTTGGGTGAAATGCATTAGTCTAAAGCTTGCTCATTCCGGAGGTTCAGCCATTTTGCTCAGAAACAGAAATCTCAGATTAAATTTCAAGGTCACAGATGTCGTGGAAAGCCTTTTCAGTTGGTACAAATCCATTTAGGAATAACTTATTTGAAATGTCTTGCTTGGTACACCGTCATGTCCCACTGCTAATCCATTCTTTCCTTTCTTTCTAATTTTTGAATAATGCATGCATTTAAAAAAAAAAAACAGCACAGAAAAAAACCCCACCACTGATTGAAGGTAAATTTTCATCTTGAAAAAAGAACCTTAATGTTAGCTCATCTTTCTGATTGGCTTTAAGTTGCAAGTACAATTAATTGACCTTGGACATGACATGTTTTAGAGCCAGAATGGGTGAAATTTTACCAGGGGCATATTCATCTTAAATTAAAATGCAACTTGCTGTTGCAGAATATTATCTCAGTCTGGTATTATCTCTGATTGAAGGCCGGAAGTGTTGTCCTGCCTATTAAAAATATACTTCATTTGGACCTAAAATAAAAATATGTCAAGTGCAGAGACACCCATATTTGAACCTTGACTCCCCAGATTTACAATGTTCCATTATGAGGATCACTAAAACTGCTCTCTGTCTCCAGATGAAATAGCCACTTTCCTTCTGTCCCCAGCTTGTAAATGTTACGATAATGCTGCAGAGTACTGACTTCCTACAAGAAAGGGTTTGCTAGGGAAACGCTGAGACTCCCCTGGATCCTTAGTAGCCCCAGTCCTCACTACCAAAGTCATAAAAATAGGACAGAGGAGACATGTTTTTGCCCCCGACAACTTGAGGATTGGATTTTCCAACCACCTTTGAACCTTTTGATGTTCAAATTCCTCGCTGGCAAGCATTCCAAAGCCTTGCAGGGCTCCTGAAATCTGAGAAGTCTCCTCACCAGAGACATTGAGCTGAGCTGAAGGCTCACAGATGTGGTGTAGCCTGGCTCCCAGAAGGGAATGGGGAGAACCACAGTAAATTATTTAGATGCTGCTGCCTTTCTGTTCTGCCTATCCCACTATGCCAGGCCCCCTTCTTTCTCTTCTTGGGGAGGACGTTTGGCAACCAAGTGGGTGGGTTCCCTAACCTCCAGCTCTTTCTGATGAAGGCTACATCTTCCCAGCCCCACCTTGGGGGCAGCACTGACAGCCTTTCTGAGACTGTCACTCACAGCTGCTCATTCTTCTCCAGGAGGCTGTGAGAAGAAGGATCAATGTAATGCTACAAGTCTAGTTTGCTCAGTGAATGGGGCGCGGGAGGGGGGGGGGGAGAGAGAGAGAGAGAGAGAGAGAGAACAAAGAGCCGATTTAAATACCTAAATCCCCTCAGCTCCCTCCTTCTAAGTCTACAAATGGTGACCTTGGGGATATGACTGGCTAATCCAAAAATATAAGCCCAGGAGATGACCCAGGCAGCTTCCTGCACAGAAAGCCCTGTATGTGTTTGGAAGAGGGCGCCTCTCGCCTGTAATTGCCTGAGCTGCCAGTTGTTCTGACCGAAGGAAAGCCAGCTCTGGGACAAATGAGACTGAGAGATTAGCAGGACATTACTGGAGCACTGACAGGTGCAAGATGACAAATATTCATCTAAGATGCCGAGCTCCTGCTGCAGGCCCCAGGCTGGCAACAATCCCCTCTCTCCAAGAACTCAAACGTATTTCTGGGGTGGCGGGTCATTTTACACAAACCAGAAGTCTTTGTTGGGCTTTTTGTGCTGTGCCCCGCAGTCACTGTGCATTCCAGGAGTTAGCCTGTCCCCAAGGCAACTGGTCACTAATCTGGACCGCCTTTTCTCTCTCCCTAATAGAATGTCTGGAAGTAAGGGTGCAAGTTATCTCCTCTGTGCCCACAGCCTAGTGGCTCCATCAAGCTGGAAACAGCTTTCAGTAGATACTCTTATTACACATCCTGGTCATGATACCTGGCACATGTCTTATAATTGGTTCCCCTGCTGCCAGCCTCTTTCTCTTCTGTTCTTGTTCTTTCTACCTGACCATCAGAGCGATCGTTTCAAGCTCAGGCTTAACAGTGTTATTCTCCTGCTTAAAAACACTCAATGGCTCCCAATCACCTACAGGATGAGTTTGATTCTTTGTGGGCCCCAGAGAGGGGCAGCTCCAGCATCCTGGGTCCCGGGATGATGCGAATGTGACGTCACAGCCAACCCCTGATGGACGTGTAAACCCAGTGGGAACAAGCCTTTTTGGTTGGGAACACCAGGGCGGCATGTCTTACTTATGCCAAATTTAGCCCAGACTGAGTGAAATTGGGAGGTTTCTCTGAGGTCATCTTCTTTGAGATACAAAATGACATTAGAACTCTTAAGGGCCAGTGTGTCTTCAACAAGGAATGTTTTTCAACAGTACACTCCCAAGTTATAGCCCGTTCTATGCCTTCACAGAACTAATAATTACAGTAACTAAGCATGAAAACCTGACTCCTTGATCATGATTCAAAACACTTTAGTTAGAGAATCCCTCTATAGCTGAGAGAAAGAGATCATTTGAAAATCTGAAAAACAATCCAGTCAACCAACAATTCTGTTCCCATGATCCCAACTTAGGACATGGTTTCCAGAACAAAGAAAGAAACCTACATCATGATATATATCAGCATGTGCCCACATGTGCATCCATGTTTGTCTGGCAAGTATGGGGCAGGCAGCCAGATGCTTTCTACACTGGCGCCTGGGACGTTTCCTGGGAGAGAACTCAGGGAAGAAGGAGCCAGCCCCATGGAAGGCACTATTGTTCAGAGGCAGGTGTCCTGACAGCTGGTGTTGTCTCCAAGCACAAGCCCTCACAGGATCCATCATATCTGAGTCCTATGAAATGAGGAGGCTGAAGGGAATGCCTAAGAGATTGTCCTCTTGAAGGTCTGTGAAACATCAAGGCTCACACAGCCCTACAAGGGGACGTAATGGAATGTGACACACAGCAGGAGAGGGGCCTTCTCTCTCTTGTCCTAGAAGGTCTCAAAGGCTCCGGGCCCTCTTCCATTCTAGGAATTGTTTATCTGTTGCTGGTGGCATCCAGCAAATGCCCTGCTGGAGACAGGGCAGCAAATGTGGCGCTAGGAAGAGGCAGTCTTGGAAATTGCCATGAACACTCGAGAAGTCATCACATGGAGATGAGGTCACGTGCACACAAGAGGCCCAAAGCTATGGAACCAGCATTACTACTGCTGAGGTAAGCCCACTGATATCCATGCAGTCCATCCACAATTGTTCCCAGCACCTACTCTATGCAAGTAACTCTGTTACATGCTCAGCAATGCTGCGAGCAATAATCCTTGATCTTAAACAGCTAGTCCCTTGACCTCCAACGCTGACGATGCTGGAAGAAACTCCAAGTAGTCATACATTACCTCATTTAAACATCACAATTACCCCAAGGACATTTTATCTTCCTTTTAAAAGAAGGGACACTGCGGCCTGGAGAACTTAACTTGGCTAAGGTAACATAGCTTGGAAGCAGTATAGACAAGCAAGGCAAGTCAGATAAGATGACATGAACAATTATTGCACAATGCAAGGCCCCACTCCTGCTTATCATAAACAAAACAAAAAAGCGAAGAAACAAACAAAAGCAGTTCTACAGCTCTTTCTGCAGTGACTGTTTGGTGGAGCTATATCACCAACCCTTACTCCCAGGGGGAGAAAATTGCTATCAAAGGCCGCCCACCTTGCTGTGCCTCTAGCACGCTCCCCAGCAGCTCCTGCAATTTCCCCCAGGCTGACCAAGCCTCAGGAGTAATCCAATCAGCAACTGATATTCAGAAAGTAGGTATAGGCTTAGCTGAAGTGGATTTGGTATGTTAATTAAATGTTTTATGGAACCTTTGAGATCTCAGATGACACTCGGTAAATATTCCTCACTGAATCCACAGAATCTGTGAGTGGGTTCTGTATAATAAAGCAATTTCAATATCCTGACAGATGGGCCATAGAAATTGACTGTGTGGCTGTGACTCCAACAGATTATATACAATGAAAAATCCGGACAATCAGTGCTTTCGCTGATTGTTGCCTATGCGCTGGTCATTTTCTAGAAGAGAAGAACTCAACGGTTTTCAGTTTGAATTATAGATCTTACAGAGGGGTTCTGAGATGTTGTGTAGGTCTTTTGTCTTGGCATTAAGTAAAAAAAAAAAAGTACCTTCCAGTTTTGCTCCATGGTTCTTGAATGAACTATTCAACCCACAAAAAACCATTTGTAAAGCATTTATTAAAAAAAAAAAAATAGAAGTGACAAATTCCCACATCTCCCCTTGAGTGCAGAGAGCCCTCTTTTCCCTATGATTTCTCTGTTGAAAGACTGGTCTAGGTTCTGTTGCACCTTCAACTCTTTCATAGGAGGAATGCAAACTTATAGAATGAGTTCATGTACATAAACCTTCAACATGTGCAACACACACACACACACACACACACACAGTCCCTCCAGAAATTGCTATCAACTTGTGATGTTAAACATGTTTACTTTGACAGGAAAATACCCACGAAGTAAAATATTTTTTAAACATCTGCATAGAGATCTTTTTAAATCTGAACAGAACAAATTCCAGGTTTTTAATCGGATTTTTGCCTACTTTGGACAACTGCGGTAGAAAATAAAATTTCAAAATTCCTAAGCCAGTCACAAAAAGACAAAAACTGTGTGATTCCATATATATCAGATACTTCGAGTAATCAAAATCATAGGGACAGAAAGTAGAATGGTAGTTGCCAGGGGCTGGAAGGAGGGGGGAATGGGGAGCTATTGTTTAATGGAATAGGGTTTCAGCTTTTCAAGATGAAAAGAGTTACGGAGATGGACAGTGGTAATGGTTGCACATTATGAATGTATTTAATACAACTGAACGGTATACTTAAAAGAGTTGAGACAGTAAACTTTATGTTATATTTTACAATACAAATAATTGAGGGGAAAACCCATACAAGGAAATTAAAATACAGAACAAAAAATTTTTACATTTCCTTTTTCGTTACCTTACTTTCATCAAAAGGCATCATTCTCTGCCTACAGTGGCTGGTATATGTCCAAATGATGAAAGGAATTTCATGCAGCCCCACAATTAGATAAAGGCAAAATTGCCTATGGAAATGACTGAACCTTTAATTAGCTAATTGCAGGTGCAATTGGCCACTTGCACCATCAGATGAAGGGCAAGTGGTTAATTGAGCCCACAAGTGACCTACTCAATCAGAACTCACAAATGGCTCATCAGATGAGGTCCCAGCCAAAATGTGTCTGCAAACAATAGCATGTGCAAAAGCTGCACAAACCAGAAGCAGCAGTCAAGCTGCTATCTAAAAATGAAACCCACAAAACACGAGGTAATTACGAAAATGATCAAAATAAGGAAAATTCAGTAATGAGCCATGATCATAAGGGAAGTGAGGGAGATGGGGGAACGAAGCAATTTGGGGAATCAAAGGCCATAGATATTAGAAAGAGCATCTGCTTTGAGTCATCCTTATTCATTCTCCCATAAAACTTTCAGGAAAAGTTGGTCATTTTCTCCCACTGTACATTCTTATTCATAGAGGATATTATCCAGAGAACTCAGCACAAATTCTTGTATAGAATAAGGGCTGGGGAAGGATCAGTGAATGAATGAATGGAGGACACTATTTGCATACGGAGGGCCAAGAGCACAAGTTCAACCACTTCCGAAATTAATAGTACTGAGAAGTTTCCTGTTGGGTTTCCTCAATACTGAACATGTTTGTAGGAGGAAATATTAATGATTGTGAAGTTGTTGATGAAAGCATTAATAATCGCTTGTAATAACCCATTTGGACCAGGTCTATACTCAGCTAGAAACCCAAAATTTCAGTGGCCCAAACAATGAAAGTTCTAGGTTATTTCTTCTTCTTGCCAATAAAAATTCTTTCATCCAGTGATTCAGCCATCTCAACTACTTTCTCTACCTTTATCACTCAAGAGGACAAGAAGACAGAGAATTGTAATACAGCAGAGTTTTTCATTGCCTCTGCGTGGATGTGTCCCAAGCACTTCTGCCCATATTTCTTTGGCCAGAATTACTCTGTGGTCCAGTCTAAATGCAAAGGTTGTAGAGTACTGGCTCCTAGCTGTTCAGAAAGGAGGGTTGGGTGAATCTGTGACTTTTTTTTTTTTGTCAAAGACTCCAAAAACAAAGAAGTATAAAAAATATCCACTTGGAAATTTAAGAGTATCCTTGAAGTAATGCTACATTAAAGAAGCACAGAGGCATGGAACAGACTGACATACTTCGATGTGGGGTTGGGGGGATAAGAAGAGATAAACCAAAGAACTTACATACTAATAGGCATAGCCCATGGACACGGGCAATAGGGGATGGGTAGGGGCTTGGCGAATGGGGGAAGAGGAGGGGAAAAGGAAAGATATCTGTAACACTATCAACAATAAAAAGTTTATTTTTAAAAAGTAATCAAAATTAAATATACAAGTGATTTAGAAATTAATAAAAAGAGTCTTTTATGATAAAACATGTAAGCCAAAGATTATTCACAAGAAAATGCAAAGCCAATAAACTCTTCATAAGCAAGGTAGAATGATAGTAAATTCACTCAAGAATCTTAATGAAGAAACAAAACACAAAGGAGATGTGATCTAGGAACTGTTGAATATTTTAAAAGTGATAAAATAAAATACATTTTATTTTTTAATTCTTTGTATTTATTGATGAGAGAGAGAGAGAGACAGAAAGAGAGAGAGAGAGAGAAGGGAAGGAGAGAAAGAGCGAGAGCCAAAGAGAGAAGAGCACTGATTTGTTTTTCCACTTATTTATGCATTCATTGGTTGATTCTTACATGTGCCCAGGCTGGGGATTGAACCCACAACCTTGGTGTACCAGGATGATGCTCTAACCAACTGAGCTACCAAGCCAGGGCAAAATAAAATATACTTTAAAAGTCTATCATATTAATAAGAATTTTAAATGTGTTCTTTTAAACACTGATGAAGTAGACAGAGTTTTGGCCAGTAGGATTACAAAGAATAAAGTATGGATTCCATGAACAATAGAAGAAACATAAATATAGATACTTAGGAGCTAGCAAATGTCATAAGAGAACACACTAAACAATTTTAACCAAGAAATTTGAAAAATCTACAAAGCTGATGAAAATCTAGAAAAATTCGAATTATTAAATATATTTTCCTTACTTCAATTTTTTTCTTTGCTTTCTTAAAATGTGAATAGTTGCTCCAGAGTATGAGCTGTGCTGTGGAGTATCAGTCAGGGTTTACATTCTGACACCACCAAACCAGCTATGTCATATTGGCCACGTTATTTGACATCCCTATGATTTGGTTTCTTAATCTACTAAGTATAGCTATTCACAAAAGTCTTGTGAGGAGGATCAGGCATGTAGTATGCTATCAATGCACACTGTTATCATTCTTTAACTGGGACTCCAAGCACATGATTTTTAAGTGAGTTGAAAAAAAATGTTAAAAAAATTGGTAATCTATATTTACATCAGTTATTCCAGAGCATAGAAAATATTCTCTGACAGCATGGTAATTTAAGGAAAGTGATGTGGGCACGGGAATAGATACGCAGATCAATGGATCACAAAATCAGATGCTTTAAAGAGCCACACAGAAATATAAACGAGAAAACAGTCTTGGTGTAAGAAAGACCAGGCATGCATTCCGTTTTTGGTCCATCTTTGATATCTCAGTTTTCATAGAGACATGAAACCAAGAAGTAACTCTCTCCCATAAGAGAAACAAATGGGCAATCACGGTGCAGTCATTATCTGGAATGCTGGAGGTTGTAGGGAGCAGAGGGAAGCAGGACAGCTAGAGGACATGGGCCCCAATTTAATGGGGCACTGGCCTCTGAGCTGCAGCCAAGTGCTAATATGCAGAATTAAACTCCAGTGTAACCTCATCATCTCATTTTTAAAAAAGGAAAGCTCTATTTTATTTTTTAAAGTGTATATATATATATATATATATATATTAAAAATACTGCTGGATCCCTACTTTGCACCAAACATGAAGCTAAATTTCAGATGATTTAACGAAATTAAACAAAATAATATTTTTATAGTCATGGACTAATACAGCTTTTCTAAGCAAGGCACAAATAAGGAAAAGATTAATATAACAGACTATATAAAATTTAAAATATTTGTATTACAAAAAGACACTAATAGTCTTAAAAGGCAAGTAATAGTCTTGGAGAAATATATGTAGAGTATAAAATCAAAGCTTAATATATCTAGAATAGTGCTATTAGGACTTTTTGTGAAGAGGCAAAATGCTAATAATTCAGTGTATATTCTTCTGGATATTTCTCTCTACCTATATGTGCATATTCAGTAGGTATATACAAGTATATAATAATAATAATAATAATAATATCATTTATCATGTGCCTTGCACTATTCTAAAGACTTTTCATATATTTAGTCCTCTTAGCAACCCTATGAGATAAGCACTATTGTTATACCCATTTTACAGATGAGGAAACTAATACACATATAGGCTTAGTCACTTTTCCAGAACATATAGCAAACAAGTGTCAGAGACACAATTCTTGGCAGTCTGGTTCCAAAGCCTATACTCTTACACTTTATATTAAATTTCCTCACAGACAATTTTGGTTTTCCTGATTGTTTTTAGTTTTGTTGTTTTATTAAATATAAGTGGGATTTTACTGCACATATACTCTATAGATTATATTTTTCATTAACAGTCTAGTTGGCATATGCCCTCATATGTCTCTACATTATTCTTTTTACTGGCTGTGTGATATTTCATAGTGTAGATGTGATGTATCATAACTATTTTAACCACTTTGGCATTGTTAGACATATCAGAGTTTCTAGAGAGTATCACCCAGAGGCCACCATTCATAAAAACTACAAGATGAATGGTACCCACTGGAATTGTGTAATGCATTGCCCATGGGATCCCGCATTTAAGTAGTTTCCATTTATTTCAATAATACAACTGGTGTGCAATTAGCTCTCTTGTCCATCTCTTCCAGTATTTGTCCATATCTTCCAGTATTTAAATACCCAGAATTGGAATTGCAGAGAAAGGGGCATGGATAGGTTAAGTGGTGTCTCTAAAAGACCCTATCATTGCTCTCCCACAGAAAGTGTAGGAGAGAACTCATTTTCTTTCACCCTCATGAAAACATATATTGCCAATCTTTGTGTTTCTTGTCAATCTGATTTGTCAACATGATTTTTAAGTGAGTTGAAAAAGATCTGAAGAGTGAAAAATGATACCGGATTGATTTTTGATTGAGGCTGAGATTCACCAACTTTTCACATGTTCACAGAACTTTTACATTTATTCTTCTATTGATTGTTTTACATTAGCATATATAGTCTATAGCTGCACTGTCCAATATGGTAGACACTAGTCATATATATATATGTAAAACCTAATAGGCAAATAGACCGAATGGTGGAACAACCGACCAACCGGTCACTATGATGTATGCTGACAACCGGGATGGGGTGGTGGGGGGCACGTGGAACATGGTGGGCATTGGCAGCAGGCGTCAGCAGCAGCGGGATGGTGGGGCAGGTGAGCAGGCACGCCAGACCACGGCAGGGTGCCAGTCGCTGTCATCAGGGTGAGCCTCTGGTGGTTACTGAAAATTCTTTGCTCCCACAAGCTGTGGTCCTGCCCGGTGCTTGCACCCGCTGCCAGCGCCCAGCCCTGATCACTCGGCACCGTCAGTGGATGCAAGCAGCGGCTGCCAGCCCTGATCACCTCTGAGGGCTTCTCCACCGCCTCCTGCTCCTGAGCAGGGATCGGGGCAACAGCTGCTGCTCACACCCACTGATGGTGATGGTCCCAATCACTCCGCGCTGTCAGCGGGTGCAAGTGGGGCCAGTGCCATCAGCACATGGGAGCGGTGGGGGGTGGGGGGGGGGGGCTGCTGGCAGAGGGGACACGGGGGCTGGAGAGGCATGGAGGATGGGTCAAGACCCGTCCCTGTGCCTACCACAGCCTTGCAGCCCACAGTTCCTTTCAAGGTACACAAATTCGTGCACTGGGCCCCTAGTTTAAATATAAATTAATAAAAGTTAGTTAAATATGAAGTTCCCCATTCCCACTAGCCACATTTCAAATGTGTACGTTCTCTGATAAAAAAATAAAAAAGGCAATGGAAAATAAGCCAAAGAGAAAAGAGAGGAAGGAGATAATTAGAAAGTAGAGAAAAATGAAGAAAGTAATATGATTACAGAAAATAGCCATAAATGTAGAAAGCTGGGACTGAAAGGAAACTTGGAAATTATCTGACCTCATGGTTTTCAAAGTCTATTTTGTGAAATCTTGGAATTCTGTACAGATGCTCAAATCTATATACTTTAATAAATACAACTCCGATGTATTTTAAGTGCTACAAGTAAAATGCACACTCAAATTTCAACACATTGTCGGTCATTGGAATTTTAACTTGTTTTCACCACTTTAACTTGTTTGGAGGCAGAACTTAAATTTTTCTGGTGTGTGTCGCAGGGAGGGGGGTACCTATGATAAATGTGTCATTGGGTAGGAAGGTTAAAGCACTGCCTTGGAGTTGTTTTGCTTTGTTTTTTAATTTAAGACTGAGTATGTCAAATCTCATAAATTTGAACACACTCAAGCATGCTACCTCAGCTCTGCACACAATGCCCATGAAGGCCGGACTCTAGGCCATCTGCTTGGCACATGCTCCCATCCTCATTCAATAGTCAACAGTGCAATAAGAATGGAATGCAAAAAAAAAAAAAAGAATGGAATGCAAGATGCGTAGAGTCAAAATAATATGTCATAGAGTGCTTTAATGCTAATTTTAAATCTTGGAGACTTCTGGTTTGACTTTCTATTGATAAAGTTGTTGTAAACGTTGAGTTATCCTTGTCTCATTTTTGTATTTCTAAATGTTCTCTTTTTTATCAGGGGATGTAAAAAAGACCCTTAAAATAAGAAAGAGACACAGTCTGGTGAGAGAGAGAATTAAAAGGGCAAATTAGATATGGCTTATTAACATCAACTGATGCTTCAATAATGTCAGCCCATAGAGAATAATATAAGGAATGAAGGCAAGTGCTGACAACTCTCAAAAACACAGTTAAAACTGAGAAGCTATAATGATGGATGGAAAACTGGTGTTTGTGATCATAAAATTGTCCAAATCTTCAGTATGTTTTATGCAACCAACCACTTCAAAATAGTGTTATGGTCTATGACAGGTTGGTCATTTCTAAACAATAGACCATAAGCAATCCTATGAGTCTTTCTACTTGCTCTTTTCAATATTAACTGAGCAGTTGTAATGTTATCCAACTGAGGCAAACTGCATGTTGGTGACATGATGGTGACCCACTTTCTCCCAAGACACAGAATCAGATGCTATGGAGGGGAAAATTTAAAACCCGGCACTTTTTTTTTTTACAATCAACTCAAATGTAAGAGTACAAGACTGTTATAAACACACTAGAGGCCCGGTGCATGAATGCATGGGTTGAATTCATGCATGGGTGGGGTCCGGCTGGCCCACCCCAATGGAGGACTGATCGGGTCAGTCCAGCAGGGGGAAGGGCCTCAGGCGGTTGGATGGCTGGCCCCACCCCTGATTGGGGTGGGGGGCCATTTTGGGGCAGGGCCGGCCAGGGAGAGGGAACACAGGTGGTTGGCCAGCCCTGCCCTTGATCGGGTTGTTGGGGACAATTGGGGGCTGGGCCAGCCGGGGGGAGGAGCGGGGCGCCGATCAGGGGCCAAGATCAGGCCGGTTGGCTGCTGCAGTGCGCACCATAGCCACCGGTCTTTCCAGTCGTTCTGGTCGTTCTGCTGTTTGGTCACTGGGGGGACCCCCTTTCTCCCAAGACACAGAATCAGATGCTATGGAGGGGAAAATTTAAAACCCGGCACTTTTTTTTTTTACAATCAACTCAAATGTAAGAGTACAAGACTGTTATAAACACACTAGAGGCCCGGTGCATGAATTCATGCATGGGTGGGGTCCGGCTGGCCCACCCCAATGGAGGACTGATCGGGTCAGTCCAGCAGGGGGAAGGGCCTCAGGCGGTTGGATGGCTGGCCCCACCCCTGATTGGGGTGGGGGGCCATTTGGGGGCAGGGCTGGCCAGGGAGAGGGGACGCGGGTGGTTGGCCAGCCAGCCTTGCCCTCGATCGGGGTGTTGGGGACAATTGGGGGCTGGGCCAGCTAGCGGGGGGGTACCGATCGGGGGCGAGATCAGGCCGGTTGGCTGCCGCAGTGCGCACCATAGCCACCTGTCTTTCCAGTCGTTCTGGTCGTTCTGCTGTTCGGTCACTGGGCTTTTATATATAAAGATATGTCTACACATCTGGTTCCATTTCCTAATTATACATCCAGAGAGGAGTGAAATTTTTAACATCCAAACTACATGATGTATTAATGAAAGTAGCCAGTTTGGGGAACTATTTAATGAACTTTACTACCAATCTTGTGGTTTTCAATATATTCCTTGTTTTTCCATGCTATGTTCACACAGACGAAAAGGAAAAGGATATTTTAACTTAAGGAGACCAAAGTGTAATAACCTCTGCATCGATGATGGGCAAGGGATATTTGGAGTGAAATTTTTAACATCCAAACTACATGATCTATTTAATGAACTTTACTACCAATTTTGTGGTTTTCAATATATTTCTTGTTTTTCATGCTGTGTTCACACTGATGAAAAGGATATTTTAACTTTAAGGAGACCAAAGTGTAATAACCTCTGAATCGATGATGGGCAAGGGATATTTGGGGAAAGCATAGACATAGTGGTAAGGGCTCACTTTAAAGCTATCAGCACAATGTGTTCAAGCAGGCAAAAGAGTCTTTAATAGTACTGTAGATTCAAACAGTAGGTGGTAACTTCTTACAAATGTGCAAACGTCTTTCTAAATAGGGTTGGGTCAGGCCATATAAATAATCAATTATGTTAAGGTTCAGCCTTCAAACTGTAATTTTCCAGAGTTGCTGGTAATTATATTGGCAGTATGTTCCAGAATTGCCTTTTTTACAGGAAAGTTATATGATGAACTGAAGGCAAGGTGCTAGTACAAATATTTCAAAGATATTTATTAAAGGAGAAAAAAATTGTGAAGGAATTCCATTTATTAAGTAGCTAACAAAAACACAGCAGCTTTTTGGAATTCTGGTATTTTCATGCTTTAAATATCAAGTGCCTACAAGGAAACTGAAGCGAAGC
>NW_006296226.1:96209-105148 GCF_000327345.1 Myotis davidii | reverse complement strand
CTGTTTTTTTCTCTTTGTATATTTGGGTTCCTCAAATTGTTTTATTTGAAAAGAAATACAGTTGACCGATGAACAACACAGGTTTGAACTGGGCAGGTCCACTTACACTTAGATTTTTTTCAATAAATATTATAAATGTATTTTCTCTTTGTTATGATTGTCTTAATAACATTTTCTTTTCTCTAGTTTACTTTATGGTAAGAACAGAGTATATAGTACATATAATATACAAAATATGTGTTAATCGACTTTTTTTTAGAGAGAGAAAGAGAAACATAGATTTGTTGTTTAACTTCTTTATGCATTCATTGGTGGATTCTTATATATGCCCTGACCGGGGATCAAATCTGCAATCTTGGCATATCAGGACAATGCTCTAAAATCAACCAAGCTCCCTGGTCAGGACTTGTTAATTGACTTGTTATGTTATTAATAACGCTTCTGGTCAACAGTAGGCTACAGTTAAATTTGGGGGGAATCAAAAGTTAGGTGGATTTTCCATACAGAGGTTGGCGCCCTAACCCCTGCATTGTTCAAGGGTCCACCCTACTGCTAGAAATATAACAAAGCTGATTGCTCCACCTACATTTTACACTTCAGAACATGGTCTCTAGGTTCTGACAGCTTTGGGTTTGAATCCTGACTCTCACTTATTTTCTCTGTGCCACTGGCTATATTTCTTACCAAGTTTCAGTTTCGTCATTTGTTTGATGAAGATAAAAAAAGTATCTATTTCAAGGGATATTCTGATTAAAACAGATGCAGTAAATTCTCTTTAAAAAGGAAAAATAATGATTGCAGGGGAGGGGGATGGGTGGAGGTGGAAGAGGGCATAGATTAGATCAGTGGTTGCCAACCAATGATCCATTGGTCTGAAAGGTTGGCAACCGCTAGTTTAAGAAAACCTTTGGAGCAGCGGTCGCCAACCGGTGGTCTGCGGACCACTGGTGATCCATGAGGTCCGAAAGGTTGGTGACCTATGGATTAGATGGATAGATAGATAGATAGATAGATAGATAGATAGATAGATAGACAGATGATAGACAGATGATAGATAGATAGATAGATAGATAGATAGATAGATAGATAGTAAAATGCAAAGTGCCCTGCCTAGGAAAGTGACCCAGTACACCCTCAAGACCAGTACAGCCTGGATGACAAAGCAGTTGTCCTATTTGTAGTGTTCCCTTGACTGTGATAGTCTGTAACAAATCCAGTGGGGATCTTCACCTTGGGATGAAGATACATTTGGCTTCTTCTTCTAAAAGGAGGGAAACAGACAGGAATCCAGGATAGGTGAAGAAAAAAAAAAATTCTCTGGTTTTGGCAAGTCTTTAATCTCTCCATACCTTTCTGGTGAGGTTACTGTGGTGATGACATTAGACACATTTGATGCAGTTCAGGTTGGTTGCCGAGACTCCAAGCCCAGAGGCAGACACATGGCCTAGTTCCTCCTCTACCTTGAGTCCTTGAGACCAAGAAGTGTCATACCCATGTCTGTTGAGTGCTGAACAAACCCTGACGTCTCATTTTTTACAGTCTGTGATCTGAATATTTGACCCTTTGTTCTGCTGATGGTGGCCCAATTTACTAAGACCTCCTGCTTCATCTCTTAAGCTCAGCTACTATTCTCAGCGGAATAAAATGAGAATGATAGCCACTTCATGCAGGTATCATGAGACTTAGCAGTGATGCATGCACAGGCTTCAGCACAGGGATAATAATGCAGTTTCCCTGAAGTCTAAATGCAATTTTATAATTGTGAAAAGACTTTCCAAATTATAAAGTGCTACATAAGTTTTAACATCTTCAATAGAGACTAGTTAGTCTACATATCTTCACTAAAACATAAAACAGAAACAGTAAGTGGTGGAACTTGAAGTTTTCTCAGTAAGTTCTCAAACTGAAGGATAGTCTTCCCATTAATTTTTTTGGTTAAATGAGGCTCTTCCACCTGAACTCTAGATATCATTCCCTCTACTCCTCCCAGGAAATTTGTCCTATAAATCAATGAACTGCCACTTCTAGAAGATCAAACTACAATAAGTAACATACCCACTTAAAAAAGTACTCAAAAAAAAAATTGGCTAGAGAGCTCCATTTTCCAACGATGCTATGGAGGAAATGCCTCTACTGGGTGGAAGACAGACTAAAGTGATAGGAATGTTGAGTTGGAAAGGGTTTATTTTCCAGTTCCTTACCACAGCCAGTAAATATTTATCTACTTTCCGTTCAAGTACTGTTAGCCTTTCGATTTTTAGGACACCTTCCTATTAAAAAAGATCTTTATGTTGCGATAAAATCGACCTGCACTTGGCCCCCATTCCATCCTCTGGAGCCATCAAAACCAGCCTCTTCCATCTACAATGTGAGGCTGTCAAATACTGAGGGAGAGAGAGATCAAGCCTCTCATTGTTCGAGCATGTTGTCATCACACGAGGGAGCTTGAGGGAAAGGTGGTCAGCGGGTTGGAGGAGCGTTTCAGGCAGGGTTTTACCACAGTCTATATCTTGATTGGCCACATCAGGTCCAAAGAAGCCACAGGATGTCACTAAAACACCCAAATCTACTCCTTCTCTTGAAATTTTCTTGCTCTTACTCATACTTATGAATCCCTCTCATTTTCTACGGAGTATTAAGTAACACTTCGGTAAAAGACTCCCTTTTGGTGAGAAACAAGGCTCTTATGTAATTGAATAGCTACAGAGATTATGATTCCATCTCATTCTTTCTCTCTCAGCTCAAGTGTCCTTTTGTCAATCCCTTCTCATTGCTCATTTTCTCACTGGTATCTTTCTTTCTTTCTAATAAACCATTTCATCTTTTCCTTAAATAGGGCAAGAAAATTGAGTGGAACACACACCAATAGTCAAGAAGGTCTCAGGCGGGAAGAAAATCATAACGGGACAGGAGAGCCCCTCTGCTTCCATGCCTCTTGATGATGGAAGGCTAAGGTTAACGAGCCTATAGTGAACCACATGCCTATTGTCTGACCCCAGGTACTTCCAATTAATCTCTACTAAGTGGACTACGGGTGCCTGTCACTTTTAAGCCAGTGCTAAAAGCTAGTCTCTCATTTTGTCACCTCACTCTTAGTTTACTTGCCCAGATAGGAAATATCAGTCATTTCCATAAGTTTCTGCAGACCTATTTCTAGATGCTTAGAAAAACATCTGCCTAGTTTCTAGGGATTTCTCATTAGTACGTGTAAACTGGTAACAACACACTTCATGTGAATGGGTTTTTATTAAATGTTTTATATACATGACAGTTTTATAACACTCCATCATGTATGCAGAAGAGATATAATTATCATTCTGAAGATGTTTTCCTGTACAGATGCACATTGTAGGGAAGGCTAAGACTCCAAAGCAGGTCTTTAGACCCAAAGTTGGTGCTTACCTCACACTCTGTTACTTGTATTATTCATTCCCAAAAGGAACCAGACAGAATAACCCACCATGGGAATTATTACTCTCTAAATACAAAGATTTTTTTCCCCCCTAAATTATTTACCCTTGGCTTAAGAAAAGTAATATCATGAAATATCTCTGGCATTCTTTAGTCTGACATTCTATCTCCTAAATCCGAGCAGAATGTGTTATATACTTCTACTTTGATTTTAACTCATGTTAATTCAGTCAATATATTTTTTAGTATCTTCCTTATACCAAAGTGCCAAACATTGGGAATTTAAAGTTGAATAAGATATGATCCTTGCTTTTGAATTGTTTACTATGTAGTACAGGGCACAGGGAATTTTAGAAATGTTATAAAAATAATGATGTTTTTAATCATAATTATTAACATTTATTGAGTACTTATTATGTTCCAGGCACCATAATAATCACTTTCCACATATGGTAGAAGAATTTGCAGAATGTATTATGATTTTTATTTTCTTATGAATGCATATTACTTTCACAACTGGATTATAAACTCATTGAGAACAAGAGCCTTCCTTCTCAGTGTTTTGCTTAACTCATATATATCCTCAATTAAACCAAAATGAGCCAGTTTATGGCAGCAATCTGGGAATTATAAATAAACTAAATGGGGGTACAATAAAAATTTTTTCTACTTGTTTTAATGACAACTGTTGCCAAGGGACACATATATTATTAAAAATCATTTTGACTAGGTTCAATGGGGACCATAAAAAGACAATGTTAATAGCATTTGAACTAATGATAGGTTTTTAAAAATAATAGCTTTCTTTAAATTTATTTTTCAATTATAGTTGGCATACAATATTATATCAGTTTCATAATGATTACACATTTAACACCTTGTGAAGTGATCACCCTGATAAGTCTATTATTGCTTTATACACATAAAAGAGGTAAAAAACTTAGGACATAAAACAATGTTTCACATCAAAAGTACATATTGAGAATTAACCTTACAAGAGAAGGAGTAAAAGATGAAACAAAAAACTGGGGTATGTGCTAATCTTAGCTAGTGACACTACATTAATGAACACAAATCCCAGTTGCTTGCAAAAGTGGTTCTCAACCAGGAGCAACGGTCCCCCTGGGGGGCACTTGGCAATGTCTGGACACCGTTTTGATTGTTACCATTGGGGAGGGCTGCTACTGATATCTAGTGAGCTGAGGTCAGGGTTATTGCTCAGTTTCCCTAGTGTACCAGAGAGCCCCCCTCCCCCGCAAAAAAAATTAATCAGCCCCAATGTCACTATCACCATGACCGAGAAACTCGAGATTAAAATAACATTCATACAGCACATCCACTGAGAGTAAGCTTAGGGCTCTCGTCTAGAATGATGGTCAGCCTCAGTCCAGGATTCAAGCTAACAGAACGACATGGCTGAGGCAAGAGAAAGCTTTGGAGTGAGTGTCTTACAGTGGCAACACAATGATCCAGCTCTGAAGCGACATGTATTGTTTCCACTCAAACTCATTGGCCAGAACTAGTCACATGCTCCCACCCAAGCAAAGGGATCTAGAAAGCGCAGTTCTACCATATGCCCCCAAACAGGGGAGAGATGGAATGTAATGATGGATGGCACAGATGAATAGGTTGAGGGATGTAGGGCAGGGAATAAGAATAACATGGAGCAGAATTATTGCTGTCCTAATGACTTTCCAAAATTCTGAAGTCAGTGCAGTTTCCATTTTCAGAAAATCTTTGTAGAGAAGGAAGCATATTCACAGCAATTGTGATTCAGGGATTTTAAAGATGGAAATGGTTTAAAATTATGCCTCCTTCACAATGTTATGAATACGTGAAAGCAATTGGCCAGAGCTTAATTTCTAAAAAATATATATATTCTTTAAATAATTGTCCCTCTCCCTTTTCTCTGCAGAGTGGATATAAGAGCAATGGCATAATTGAAGAATAAGGCTATCAAATATGGGCTACTTTGCATTAGGTAAGAGAAGAAAACACAAGTTTATATATCATACATAACACCTGAGATCTTAGCTCTTCCTTTCCTCTTCTTCCTCCAAACTGTGGTTAGACTGGGATTTCAAAACTGCACATCGGTTCATATTGTTTCCTTAATTAAAGCCCTGAAAGCCATGACTAGTGTTGCTCAGTGGCTAGAGTGTCGGTCTGAGCACCAAAGGGTCATGGGTTTGATTCCTGTTCAAAGGCATATATTGGGATTGCAGGTTTGATCCCCGCCCTGGTTGGGGCACGTATGGAAGGCAACCAATTGATGTGTCTCTCTCACATCAGTGTTTCCTCTCTCTCTTTCTACCTTCCAATTTCTCTAAAAATCTATGGGAAAATATGCTTAGGTGAGAATTAACAAAAATATAAAAAAAACAAACAACAACAAAACAATCCTTCAATACCTTTTCTTGACCCTCACTATAAAACTCTAACTCCTTTGCATGGAATCCTCACCTTTATGATTTCATCTGCTCAACTCTTTATCATCTTTCTCCCTGTCGCCCAACCACTTATATTTTCCCAAACAAAATGTTGCTCTCCCATTCTCCATGCCTCTTGCAAGCTGACTTCCATTACCCATTGGCCTGGTAAACCATACTTTGACCTTGAAAAGCTCTCAGCTATCATTCTCCTCAGGTGCATATCTACTTACTTGACTACTTCGTCTATTTTATATAAGCTGCTTCTATCAGGAACTACATTTCATGCCTGTATCCATAGAATCTAGCACAGTGCCTGACAAAAAAATGGGATCTCAAATGTCTTTTTGAATGAATCATTAAAATATAAATTTCCGCCTGGCCGGTGTGACTCAGTGGTTGAGCGTTGACCCATGAACCAAGAAGTCACCGGTTCGATTTCTCATCAAGGCACATGCTCAGATTGCAAGCTAGATCCCCAGTAGGGGACAAGCAAGAGGCAGCCAATTAATAATATTTCTCGCTCATTGATTTTTCTATCTCTCTATCCCTCTCCCTTCTTCTCTCTCTAAAAACCAATAAAAACATATTTTTAAGTATATATATATATATTTCATTTTGCTATGTCTCCATAATAATCATTTTAATAATTGCATATTATTCAACTAAGAAGATATCAAACTTAAAAAATTAAAACAAGGTACCATTTTCTTTTAAGAAACTAGGAAAAATTTTATATAAAAAAGAAAAATGTCAAACACACAGATGTTTCCTATAGCATTATATAAAAGCAAAACTATTGCCTTACTTTCTCAGAAATAGCTCTTAGGAAGGGACTGAACTAAGCTATACACAACTGAATAAAGTTAGATAAATAGGCAAGAAAGGGGTTTTACCTGTTTTGTGGTTGTTGTTGTTGTTCCTAGGAATTGCCAACTTTTTACCATAAAATTCTACTTTTAGTATTATTTGCCCTAGAATGGTCAGGCCTGGACTTGAATCTCAAGTTTGTCTGGATCGTTATCTGTAAAGACCCTTTTAAAGAATAAGGGATTTAAGGAGAGCTCCATTAGTTTAGTTCAAATCTGTCATTTTACACAATCCCATAAAATGGGTCCTACTCTAATCCCATTCTAGAGATGATGAAATGCAGGCATTGAAAGGCTGAATAAACCAACTAGTATGTCAATCTGAGCCCAGGAAGTTTGATTCAGATTCTATAATTTCTCCTATAACCAAACATATGTATTTTAATGCTTGAAAAGCTTTATTTCTGAAAGAATGGCTCTCATAAAATGGGTTTGAAAATGTAATTGGGAAAATAGAAGCACTTCAGTGGACATTTGTCTATTATTTTGTTCACTTCCCATCTGAGCCCTCATCTTTATTTGGAGAATTCCTCATCTTAAGAAACTTGGTGGGAGGCAAAGATTGCCTTCCATGATAATGAAAATAGTTCCCTGTCTTTCTAGGGCAGATAGAGGGCACAGAATAGAATAAGGTTCACCCTGAAAAAATGATCTGTATAATCTCCAGGGAATTAAGCTTTCTGATTTTTATATACAGAGAGAAAAAGCCTTAAGTCCACTGAGGTCAGTCCTTTACAAACATGACTCATATGCCATCCAAACCATAAATTATGAAATTCAAATCTAAGAGGAAGTGGCCAGTTCGGCAGCTCTACCTGAAGAACTTCTCAGTAGGAACTATCCTTGTGGGCTTTTTGTTTAAGTAAATCTACTGAAAGGACCTAGCCTCTTTCAGAGAAGCAAATTTAGGAAGGCCTGTTATCTGAATATGGCAATGTCTTCAACAGAGAACTCTCCAGGACCACTCTTTCTTTCTTAGTCACATTGGTAGTAGGTGCTTGCTAGTAACTAGCTGATCCTGGGGGAGAAGAAAGCATGAGAATAATATATACAATGTAAGCTATGATTATTTTAGTTCTTGCCCTGTGATCAAATTGGGGGAAGGACACACACTCTTACAACTGCAGCAATGAATCACTGTCAGGGAAGACTGGGATGACACAACTTCCTGGAGGGACCACTTGATTTGATGACCATTCTTGTAGGACAGTGAGTTTTATCTCAAGCAACTGTGAAAATAGGCATATTATAGAAGAGAATAAAAATTAGCATGGGTTTTTAAGATTCATCAATTTCTTTATTCAACAAATATTTACTGAGCATTGTGTTCATTGTGTTGAGGTCCCAATGATGGGCAGAACTAAAAATGTCCCCCAATCTCAGGAAATTTAGAATCCAGTGAAGGAGGTGGATGAAGTAGTCACAAAAGCTGGGATAAGTGCTATGAAGGCAAACGGCACAGTTCTTTAAAGCCTAGGTCATGAGAGGAACCAAGATGGCGACATAGGTAAACACCTGAACTTACTGCCTCACACAACCACATCAAAACTACAACTAAAAGGCAAAACTGTTATCATCCAGAACCACGGGAAGGCTGGATGACTAGAAGTTATACAACTAGAAGGAAAGAGAAAAGCGCACTGAGACTGGGAGGAGGTACAGAAGTCTGAAGGTACGGAGGTGTGCATGCAGAAACAGGCTGGCAACTGTGTATGCTGTTGTCTTTTTCAATCAGGAAGGAGATACAAGCTCCTGACTGCTCTGAACTCCAGTTCCTGGTGAGACTCTGGGGACCCAAACTCATACAGGGAGAAACTGGACTATCTGAAATCAGACCAGAACATGAGGGCAGCTTTTTCTCAGAGTTGCTTGCAGTGATCATTGTTCCTGCACGGTGCCGTGGGACAGAGAGACCCAGGGACCTCTTTGGGGCAGGGCTGACAGGCAGCCATTGCTGTTTGCTCTGCCCTGGTGATTCCCTGAGACCCCACCTCACCCAATTTACAACCCCACCCAAGTTGTTCACAGAGGCTTTCGCATATTAATAGTCTCTCCTTTTGCAATCTAAAACCTAACAAACTGCAGCTGGGACAGAGAGCCCCAGAGCTTCCAAAAGAAGGCCCAAGGCTCAATAGCAGACTGCCTTGCTTCACAGCTGGGCCTCATCTGGGCAACTCCAAACCCCAAACAAAGAGGAGGAATCTGCAGATCTCTCCGTAGCTCCTGCTGC